>NC_052311.1:8120221-8238920 GCF_016432855.1 Salvelinus namaycush | reverse complement strand
GTGTTAATCATGAGTTGAAATGAGGACAAACATTTCTCAATATTGAGTAACTTTACTAGCTAGCTAATGTTAGCTAAAACGTACCAACACGTAAACAACAATTACCAGATAACATTACAGGCTATTTAGCATGGCTAGATGATGAAATACGAAGAGTACATTACATTAGCAGGTTGATTAAGTAGTATCTTAGCTAGCAAATAGCTAGGTTCCCTCACCTTTCACGTCAATTCGCTGCAAGTCATCTCTTATCTGTCACGTCTCTTCAACCATCCGCGTGCTTCCCACTTCCAGTTGTCTTTTGACCAATGTTTGCAATTTTAATTTTATACAATGGGGGGTTTAATCCTGAATATAGATTGGTTAAAACCGCATTCCAGCCGGTGTCTATTCCACAAGTTACCACCAGCTAAATCTATGACGTTAAAATGCCTATTTACTCTGTTCCATCTGACTGCACAATCCACTGTCTCATCAGCCCAGCCAAGCAATTTATAAACTTGATCTCCACTGTAAAAAGCAGCTAGATATTGTCTCACATTTCTTTTAGATTGACAGACAGACAGCGTTTCTTAGCCAGGCAAAATCATGAATCAGCTGGCATCATTTTTATGGATATATACATGTAGCTTCAGTTTGAAGTGATTGTGTTAGCTGTGTTGTTGGCTAGCTCCTCTGAACAACAGTGTACTGACAAGTGAGCACATTTGCTATGCCAGGCGAAATCGCACCTCAGCTCATTGTTATGGATGTATCCAGATAAATATCACTAGGGGCCTCCCGAGTGGCGCAGTGGTCTAAGACACTGCATCGCAGGGCTAGCTGTGCCACTAGAGATCCTGGTTTGTGTCAAGACTCTGTCGCAGCCGGCCGTGACCGGGAGACATATGGGGCGGCGAACAATTGGCCCAGCGTCGTCCGGGTTAGGGGAGGGTTTGGCCGGCAGGGATGTTCTTGTCCCATCGCGCTCTAGCGACTACTGTGGCAGGCCAGGCACAATGCACGCTGACACATTCGCCAGGTGTACGGTGTTTCCTCCAACACATTGGTACGGCTGGCTTCGGTGTTAAAGTGGGCATTGTGTCAAGAAGCAGTGCGGCTTGGCTGGGTTGTGTTTCGGAGGACGCACGGCTCTTGACCTTCACCTCTTCCGAGTCCGTACGGGAGTTGCAGCGATAAGACGAGACTGTAACTACCAATTGCATAGCACGAAATCGGGGAGAAAAAGGGGTAAAAGTACAAATAAAAAATGTATTTATATATATTTTTTGTTGAAAACATACGTCACTAGAAAACAGCTTAAACAAATAAAAATGTACCTACTTTGTTGTTATGCTGGCTAAAAAAAATGATGCGCCTGTAAGTTAGCGGTAGTTGGCAAGCAAGGGATAAGAACGTTGTCAGCCAGTATGGCAATGGAACATTTAGAACGAACGTCCATAGAAACAGAAAAAAAAGACTGAACAACTGGGTCACATCTCTGTTGACCGAACCGATAGAACGAACGACCAGCTGGCTTGGGTAGCAAGCCTAGATTTGTGTTGGGACTATATTTTGTGGAAGGATGAAATACAGTAGTATGAATAAATTCATCAAAATAACTTTTTTAATGAAAATATGTCAATCATTATTTGAATATGTTGGTAACCCGTTGTATAAATGTGATAATGCCCTCGAAGCCGGTGTTTAGAAGGTATATTGGCACGGTTAGCTGCCAGAGACAAACCAATATATCCTCCAAACATCGGCTTCTCAGGCATTATCACTTAAATATGCACCAGCCCCCTTTATTCACGAGCACACTGATGGTTCCAAAATGAACCCCTCTTTTGGAAAGGGTTCTTCAAAGCACCCCTTAAGTCTACAAAGGTTCAACAACGAACTGATTGCAGACTATAGGTTCTTAAATTAACCTTATATTATCTTAAAGGATCCTACAGGAACCTTAAGATACCTTTTTTACATTAAATTATCCTGAATGATCAAATAAAATAACATTTTATTTGTGACATGCGCTGAACACAACAGAAACGCTTAGTTACAAGCCCTTAACCAACAATGCAGTTGAAGAAATAGAGTTAAGAAAATATTTACTAAATCAAATAAAGTAAAAAATGAAATATAAAGTAACACAATAAAATAACAATAACGAGGCTATATACAGGGGATACCGGTACATAGTCAATGTCAATGTGCGGGGGTACGGGTTAGTCAAGGTCATTTGTACATGTAGGTAGGGGTAAAGTGCATAGATAAAAAACATATAGGACAAATGTAAGCACCTACCAAATGATTATAAAAGTATACATTTATTTTTATTTATTTATCCCTTACCTCCTCCATTATCAAATGGGTAATCTCAGCAACCTAGAAACAAAATCTTGCATAAATGCCAGCTACATAATTGCTGACAGATCATTTGTTAGTTCAACATGGTGGGTTCTTTTTGTGTCGGTAAAATAAATTATCTGGGAAATGGCAGTGGAAACGCCTTTATGCTCAAATTTTGAAATAATAACCATCATATGGAAGTGAACTTGCTGTGCATGGTGTGGTCCTCACAGCCTACGCGCACTGTATCTGCCAGCTGTTGGCTAGAGTGCAGGTACCAGGACCAGAGTAGACATATTTACTATTTAACCTAACAGTTTTTGTGACAACTATCGATAGAGTTGAAAATGCAATGGAAATACATTGAACTTTCGATTTTTACTCTGTACATGAAAACTTACACGAAAAAGTACATTTTGTGTGCACTCTATCATCACGCAATGATTTTTATCCACAACAAGTCAGTTTTGTGGAAACATACCACTGAAACATACCACTGAAACGTACCACTGGTGGAAACATACCACTGTTGGAAACATACCGCTGGTGGGAACATACCGCTGGTGGGAACATACCGCTGTTGGAATCATACCGCTGGTGGGAACATACCGCTGTTGGAAACATACCGCTGGTTGGGAACATACCACTGGTGGAAACATACCACTGGTGGAAACATACCACTGAAACATACCACTGGTGGAAACATACCACTGAAACATACCACTGAAACGTACCACTGGTGGAAACATACCACTGTTGGAAACATACCACTGGTTGGAAACATACCACTGGTTGAAACATACCACTGTTGGGAACATACCACTGGTGGAAACATACCGCTGTTGGAAACATACCGCTGGTTGGGAACATACCACTGGTGGAAACATACCACTGGTTGGAAACATACCGCTGGTTGGGAACATACCACTGGTGGAAACATACCACTGGTTGAAACATACCGCTGGTGGAAACATACCACTGGTTGGAAACATACCGCTGTTGGAAACATACCACTGGTGGAAACATACCACTGTTGGGAACATACCACTGGTGGAAACATACCACTGGTGGAAACATACCGCTGTTGGAAACATACCACTGGTTGGAAACATACCACTGGTTGGGAACATACCGCTGGTGGAAACATACCGCTGTTGGAAACATACCGCTGTTGGAAACATACCACTGGTTGGAAACATACCACTGGTTGGAAACATACCGCTGTTGGAAACATACCGCTGTTGGAAACATACCGCTGGTTGGGAACATACCACTGGTGGAAACATACCACTGGTTGAAACATACCGCTGGTGGAAACATACCGCTGTTGGAAACATACCACTGGTGGAAACATACCACTGGTGGAAACATACCACTGGTGGAAACATACCACTGGTGGAAACATACCACTGGTTGGAAACATACCGCTGTTGGAAACATACCACTGGTGGAAACATACCACTGTTGGAAACATACCACTGGTGGAAACATACCACTGGTTGGAAACATACCTCTGTTGGAAACATACCGCTGTTGGAAACATACCGCTGGTTGGGAACATACCACTGGTGGAAACATACCACTGGTTGAAACATACCGCTGGTGGAAACATACCGCTGTTGGAAACATACCACTGGTTGGAAACATACCACTGGTTGGAAACATACCACTGGTTGAAACATACCACTGGTTGGAAACATACCACTGGTGGAAACATACCGCTGTTGGAAACATACCACTGGTTGGAAACATACCGCTGTTGGAAACATACCACTGGTGGAAACATACCACTGTTGGGAACATACCACTGGTGGAAACATACCACTGGTGGAAACATACCACTGGTGGAAACATACCGCTGTTGGAAACATACCACTGGTTGGAAACATACCACTGGTTGGAAACATACCACTGGTTGAAACATACCACTGGTTGGAAACATACCACTGGTGGAAACATACCGCTGTTGGAAACATACCACTGGTTGGAAACATACCACTGGTTGGAAACATACCGCTGGTTGGAAACATACCGCTGTTGGGAACATACCACTGGTTGGAAACATACCACTGGTTGGAAACATACCACTGGTTGGAAACATACCACTGGTGGAAACATACCACTGGTTGAAACATACCACTGGTTGGAAACATACCACTGGTGGAAACATACCGCTGTTGGAAACATACCACTGGTTGGAAACATACCACTGGTTGGAAACATACCGCTGGTTGGAAACATACCGCTGTTGGGAACATACCACTGGTTGGAAACATACCACTGGTTGAAACATACCACTGGTTGGAAACATACCGCTGTTGGAAACATACCACTGGTTGGAAACATACCACTGGTTGGAAACATACCGCTGGTTGGAAACATACCGCTGTTGGGAACATACCACTGGTGGGAACATACCGCTGGTGGGAACATACCACTGGTGAGAACATACCGCTGGTGGGAACATACCGCTGGTGGAATCATACCGCTGGTGGGAACATACCACTGGTGAGAACATACCACTGGTGGAAACATACCGCTGGTGAGAACATACCACTGTTGGAAACATACCGCTGGTGGAATCATACCGCTGTTGGAAACATACCGCTGGTGGAAACATACCGCTGGTGGAATCATACCGCTGTTGGAAACATACCGCTGGTGGAAACATACCGCTGGTGGAATCATACCGCTGGTGGAATCATACCGCTGGTGGGAACATACCGCTGGTGGAATCATACCGCTGGTGGAATCATACCGCTGGTGGAAACATACCGGGTTGGGAACTGGTGGAAACATACCGCTGGTGGAAAACATACCGCTGGTGGAACATACCACTGGTGAGAACATACCGCTGGTGGAAACATACCGCTGGTGGGAACATACCGCTGGTGGGAATATACCGCTGGTGGGAACATACCGCTGGTTGGAACATACCCTGTTGGGAACTTACCGTGTGGGAACATACCGCTGGTTGGAAACATACCACTGGTGGAAACATACCGCTGGTGAGAACATACCGCTGGTGGGAACATACCGTTGGTGGAAACATACCACTGTGGGAACATACCGCTGTGGGAACATACCGCTGGTGGAACATACCGCTGGTGGAACATACCGCTGGTGGAATCATACCGCTGGTGGAAACATACCACTGGTGGAACATACCGCTGGTGGAAACATACCACTGGTGAGAACATACCGCTGGTGGAAACATACCACTGGTGAGAACATACCGCTGGTGAGAACATACCGCTGGTGGGAACATACCGCTGGTGGAATCATACCGCTGGTGGAATCATACCGCTGGTGAGAACATACCGCTGGTGGGAACATACCGTTGGTGAGAACATACCGTTGGTGGAAACATACCGCTGGTGGGAACATACCGCTGGTGGGAACATACCGCTGGTGGGAACGTACCGCTGGTGGAAACATACCGCTGGTGGAATCATACCGCTGGTGGAAACATACCACTGTTGGAAACATACCGCTGGTGGAAACATACCACTGTTGGGAACATACCGCTGGTGGGAACATACCACTGGTGGAAACATACCGCTGGTGGAAACATACCACTGTTGGGAACATACCGCTGGTGGGAACATACCGCTGGTGGAATCATACCGCTGGTGGAAACATACCACTGGTGGGGACATACCACTGTTGGGAACATACCGCTGGTGGGAACATACCGCTGGTGGGAACATACCGCTGGTGGAAACATACCGCTGGTGGGAACATACCGCTGGTGGAAACATACCGCTGGTGGAAACATACCACTGGTGAGAACATACCGCTGGTGGGAACATACCGCTGGTGGGAACATACCACTGGTGGAAACATACCGCTGGTGGAAACATACCACTGTTGGGAACATACCGCTGGTGGGAACATACCGCTGGTGGAATCATACCGCTGGTGGAAACATACCACTGGTGGGAACATACCACTGTTGGGAACATACCGCTGGTGGGAACATACCGCTGGTGGGAACACACCGCTGGTGGAAACATACCGCTGGTGGGAACATACCGCTGGTGGAAACATACCGCTGGTGGAAACATACCACTGGTGAGAACATACCGCTGGTGGGAACATACCGCTGGTGGGAACATACCGCTGGTGGAAACATACCGCTGGTGGGAACATACCGTTGGTGGGAACATACCGCTGGTGGGAACATACCGCTGGTGGGAACATACCGCTGGTGGGAACATACCGCTGGTGGGAACATACCACTGGTGAGAACATACCACTGGTGAGAACATACCGCTGGTGGAAACATACCGCTGGTGGGAACATACCACTGGTGAGAACATACCACTGGTGAGAACATACCGCTGGTGGGAACATACCGCTGGTGAGAACATACCACTGGTGGGAACATACCGCTGGTGGGAACATACCGCTGGTGGGAACATACCACTGGTGAGAACATACCACTGGTGAGAACATACCACTGGTGAGAACATACCGCTGGTGGGAACATACCGTTGGTGGAAACATACCGCTGGTGAGAACATACCGCTGGTTGGAAACATACCGCTGGTGGGAACATACCGTTGGTGGGAACATACCGTTGGTGGAAACATACCGCTGGTGGGAACATACCGTTGGTGGAAACATACCGCTGGTGGGAACATACCGCTGGTGGGAACATACCACTGTTTGAAACATACCGCTGGTGAGAACATACCGCTGGTGGGAACATACCGCTGGTGGGAACATACCACTGGTGAGAACATACCGCTGGTGGGAACATACCGCTGGTGGGAACATACCGCTGGTGGAAACATACCGCTGGTGGAAACATACCGCTGGTGGGAACATACCGCTGGTGGAAACATACCGCTGGTGGGAACATACCGCTGGTGAGAACATACCACTGGTGGAAACATACCGCTGGTGGGAACATACCACTGTTGGGAACATACCGCTGGTGAGAACATACCGCTGGTTGGAAACATACCGCTGGTGGGAACATACCGTTGGTGGGAACATACCGTTGGTGGAAACATACCGCTGGTGGGAACATACCGTTGGTGGAAACATACCGCTGGTGGGAACATACCGCTGGTGGGAACATACCGCTGGTGGGAATATACCGCTGGTGAGAACATACCGCTGGTGGAAACATACCACTGGTGGGAACATACCGTTGGTGGGAACATACCGCTGGTGGGAATATACCACTGTTGGGAACATACCGCTGGTGGGAACATACCGCTGGTGGAAACATACCGCTGGTGGAAACATACCGCTGGAGGAAACATACCGCTGGTGGGAACATACCACTGGTGAGAACATACCGTTGGTGGAAACATACCGCTGGTGAGAACATACCGCTGGTGGGAACATACCGCTGGTGGGAACATACCACTGGTGAGAACATACCACTGGTGAGAACATACCGCTGGTGGGAACATACCGCTGGTGGGAACATACCACTGGTGAGAACATACCGCTGGTGGGAACATACCGCTGGTGAGAACATACCACTGGTGGGAACATACCGCTGGTGGGAACATACCGCTGGTGGGAACATACCGCTGGTGGAAACATACCGCTGGTGGAAACATACCGCTGGTGGAAACATACCACTGTTTGAAACATACCGCTGGTGAGAACATACCGCTGGTGGGAACATACCGCTGGTGGAAACATACCGCTGGTGAGAACATACCGCTGGTGGGAACATACCGCTGGTGGAAACATACCACTGGTGGGAACATACCGCTGGTGGGAACATACCACTGGTGGAAACATACCGCTGGTGGAAACATACCGCTGGTGGAAACATACCACTGGTGAGAACATACCGCTGGTGGGAACATACCGCTGGTGGAAACATACCGCTGGTGGAAACATACCGCTGGTGGGAACATACCGCTGGTGGGAATATACCGCTGGTGGGAACATACCGCTGTTGGAAACATACCACTGTTGGAAACATACCGCTGGTGGAAACATACTGCTGTTGGAATCATACCGCTGGTGGAAACATACCGCTGGTGGAAACATACCACTGTTTGAAACATACCGCTGGTGGAATCATACCGCTGGTGGAAACATACCGCTGGTGGAAACATACCGCTGGTGGGAACATACCGCTGGTGGGAATATAACGCTGGTGGGAACATACCGCTGGTTGGAACATACCACTGTTGGGAACATACCGCTGGTGGGAACATACCGCTGGTTGGAACATACCACTGTTGGGAACATACCGCTGTTGGGAACATACCGCTGGTGGAAACATACCACTGGTGGAAACATACCGCTGGTGAGAACATACCGCTGGTGGGAACATACCGTTGGTGGAAACATACCACTGGTGGGAACATACCGCTGGTGGGAACATACCGCTGGTGGGAACATACCGCTGGTGGAAACATACCGCTGGTGGAATCATACCGCTGGTGGAAACATACCACTGTTGGGAACATACCGCTGGTGGAAACATACCACTGTTGGGAACATACCGCTGGTGGAAACATACCACTGGTGGAAACATACCGCTGGTGAGAACATACCGCTGGTGGGAACATACCGTTGGTGGAATCATACCGCTGGTGGAATCATACCGCTGGTGAGAACATACCGCTGGTGGGAACATACCGTTGGTGAGAACATACCGTTGGTGGAAACATACCGCTGGTGGGAACATACCGCTGGTGGGAACATACCGCTGGTGGGAACGTACCGCTGGTGGAAACATACCGCTGGTGGAATCATACCGCTGGTGGAAACATACCACTGTTGGAAACATACCGCTGGTGGAAACATACCACTGTTGGGAACATACCGCTGGTGGGAACATACCACTGGTGGAAACATACCGCTGGTGGAAACATACCACTGTTGGGAACATACCGCTGGTGGGAACATACCGCTGGTGGAATCATACCGCTGGTGGAAACATACCACTGGTGGGAACATACCACTGTTGGGAACATACCGCTGGTGGGAACATACCGCTGGTGGGAACATACCGCTGGTGGAAACATACCGCTGGTGGGAACATACCGCTGGTGGAAACATACCGCTGGTGGAAACATACCACTGGTGAGAACATACCGCTGGTGGGAACATACCGCTGTTGGGAACATACCACTGGTGGAAACATACCGCTGGTTGGAAACATACCACTGGTGGGAACATACCGCTGGTGGGAACATACCGCTGGTGGAATCATACCGCTGGTGGAAACATACCACTGGTGGGAACATACCACTGTTGGGAACATACCGCTGGTGGGAATTACCGCTGGTGGGAACACACCGCTGGTGGAAACATACCGCTGGTGGGAACATACCGCTGGTGAGAACATACCGCTGGTGGGAACATACCGCTGGTGGGAACATACCGCTGGTGGAAACATACCGCTGGTGGGAACATACCGTTGGTGGGAACATACCGCTGGTGGGAATATACCGCTGGTGGGAACATACCGCTGGTGGGAATATACCGCTGGTTGGAAACATACCACTGTTGGGAACATACAGCTGGTTGGAAACATACCGCTGGTGGGAGCATACCACTGGTGGGAACATACCGTTGGTGGAAACATACCGCTGGTGGGAACATACCGTTGGTGGAAACATACCGCTGGTGGGAACATACCGCTGGTGGGAACATACCGCTGGTGGGAATATACCGCTGGTGAGAACATACCGCTGGTGGAAACATACCGCTGGTGGGAACATACCGTTGGTGGGAACATACCGCTGGTGGGAATATACCACTGTTGGGAACATACCGCTGGTGGGAACATACCGCTGGTGGAAACATACCGTAGGTGGGAACATACCGCTGGTGGGAATATACCGCTGGTGAGAACATACCGTTGGTGGAAACATACCGCTGGTGAGAACATACCGCTGGTGGGAACATACCGCTGGTGGGAACATACCACTGGTGAGAACATACCACTGGTGAAAACATACCGCTGGTGGAAACATACCGCTGGTGGGAACATACCACTGGTGAGAACATACCACTGGTGAGAACATACCGCTGGTGGGAACATACCACTGGTGAGAACATACCACTGGTGAGAACATACCGCTGGTGGGAACATACCGCTGGTGGGAACATACCACTGGTGAGAACATACCGCTGGTGGGAACATACCGCTGGTGAGAACATACCACTGGTGGGAACATACCGCTGGTGGGAACATACCGCTGGTGGGAACATACCGCTGGTGGAAACATACCGCTGGTGGAAACATACCGCTGGTGGAAACATACCACTGTTTGAAACATACCGCTGGTGAGAACATACCGCTGGTGGAAACATACCCAAGTGAGAACATACCGCTGGTGGGAACATACCGCTGGTGGAAACATACCACTGGTGGGAACATACCGCTGGTGGGAACATACCACTGGTGGAAACATACCGCTGGTGGAAACATACCACTGGTGGAAACATACCACTGGTGAGAACATACCGCTGGTGGGAACATACCGCTGGTGGAAACATACCGCTGGTGGAAACATACCGCTGGTGGGAACATACCGCTGGTGGGAATATACCGCTGGTGGGAACATACCGCTGGTTGGAACATACCACTGTTGGGAACATACCGCTGTTGGGAACATACCGCTGGTGGAAACATACCACTGGTGGAAACATACCGCTGGTGAGAACATACCACTGGTGGGAACATACCGCTGGTGGGAACATACCGCTGGTGGGAACATACCGCTGGTGGAAACATACCGCTGGTGGAATCATACCGCTGGTGGAAACATACCACTGTTGGGAACATACCGCTGGTGGAAACATACCACTGTTGGGAACATACCGCTGGTGGGAACATACCACTGGTGGAATCATACCGCTGGTGGAAACATACCACTGGTGGGAACATACCACTGTTGGGAACATACCGCTGGTGGGAACATACCGCTGGTGGGAACATACCGCTGGTGGAAACATACCGCTGGTGGGAACATACCGCTGGTGGAATCATACCGCTGGTGGAAACATACCACTGGTGAGAACATACCGCTGGTGGGAACATACCGCTGGTGGGAACATACCACTGTTGGGAACATACCGCTGGTGGGAACATACCGCTGGTGGAAACATACCGCTGGTGGAAACATACCGCTGGTGAGAACATACCGCTGGTGGGAACATACCGTTGGTGGAAACATACCACTGGTGGGAACATACCGCTGGTGGGAACATACCGCTGGTGGGAACATACCGCTGGTGGAAACATACCGCTGGTGGAAACATACCGCTGGTGGAAACATACCACTGGTGAGAACATACCGCTGGTGGGAACATACCGCTGGTGGGAACATACCACTGGTGGAAACATACCGCTGGTGGAAACATAACACTGTTGGGAACATACCGCTGGTGGGAACATACCGCTGGTGGAATCATACCGCTGGTGGAAACATACCACTGGTGGGAACATACCACTGTTGGGAACATACCGCTGGTGGGAACATACCGCTGGTGGGAACACACCGCTGGTGGAAACATACCGCTGGTGGGAACATACCGCTGGTGGAAACATACCGCTGGTGGAAACATACCACTGGTAAGAACATACCGCTGGTGGGAACATACCGCTGGTGGGAACATACCGCTGGTGGAAACATACCGCTGGTGGGAACATACCGTTGGTGGGAACATACCGCTGGTGGGAATATACCGCTGGTGGGAACATACCGCTGGTGGGAATATACCGCTGGTTGGAAACATACCA
The DNA here is from genome assembly GCF_016432855.1 of Salvelinus namaycush. Classification (NCBI taxonomy): domain Eukaryota; kingdom Metazoa; phylum Chordata; class Actinopteri; order Salmoniformes; family Salmonidae; genus Salvelinus; species Salvelinus namaycush. Next base: position 8,226,853 of record NC_052311.1, on the reverse strand, counting down.
CTGTTGGGAACATACAGCTGGTTGGAAACATACCGCTGGTGGGAGCATACCACTGGTGGGAACATACCGTTGGTGGAAACATACCGCTGGTGGGAACATACCGTTGGTGGAAACATACCGCTGGTGGGAACATACCGCTGGTGGGAATATACCGCTGGTGAGAACATACCGCTGGTGGAAACATACCGCTGGTGGGAACATACCGTTGGTGGGAACATACCGCTGGTGGGAATATACCACTGTTGGGAACATACCGCTGGTGGGAACATACCGCTGGTGGAAACATACCGCTGGTGGAAACATACCGTTGGTGGGAACATACCGCTGGTGGGAATATACCGCTGGTGAGAACATACCGTTGGTGGAAACATACCGCTGGTGAGAACATACCGCTGGTGGGAACATACCGCTGGTGGGAACATACCACTGGTGAGAACATACCACTGGTGAGAACATACCGCTGGTGGAAACATACCGCTGGTGGGAACATACCACTGGTGAGAACATACCACTGGTGAGAACATACCGCTGGTGGGAACATACCGCTGGTGAGAACATACCACTGGTGGGAACATACCGCTGGTGGGAACATACCGCTGGTGGGAACATACCGCTGGTGGGAACATACCACTGGTGAGAACATACCACTGGTGAGAACATACCACTGGTGAGAACATACCGCTGGTGGGAACATACCGTTGGTGGAAACATACCACTGGTGAGAACATACCGCTGGTGGGAACATACCGCTGGTGGGAACATACCGCTGGTGGAAACATATTGCTGGTGGAATCATACCGCTGGTGGAAACATACCACTGTTGGAAACATACCGCTGTTGGAAACATACCGCTGGTGGAAACATACCGCTGTTGGAATCATACCGCTGGTGGAAACATACCGCTGGTGGAAACATACCACTGTTTGAAACATACCGCTGGTGGAATCATACCGCTGGTGGAAACATACCACTGTTTGAAACATACCGCTGGTGAGAACATACCGCTGGTGGGAACATACCGCTGGTGGAAACATACCGCTGGTGAGAACATACCGCTGGTGGGAACATACCGCTGGTGGAAACATACCACTGGTGGGAACATACCGCTGGTGGGAACATACCACTGGTGGAAACATACCGCTGGTGGAAACATACCGCTGGTGGAAACATACCACTGGTGAGAACATACCGCTGGTGGGAACATACCGCTGGTGGGAACATACCGCTGGTGGAAACATACCGCTGGTGGGAACATACCGCTGGTGGGAATATACCGCTGGTGGGAACATACCGCTGGTGGGAACATACCACTGTTGAGAACATACCGCTGGTGGAAACATACCACTGGTGAGAACATACCGCTGGTGGGAACATACCACTGGTGGGAACATACCGCTGGTGGAAACATACCACTGGTGGAAACATACCACTGTTGGGAACATACCGCTGTTGGGAACATACCGCTGGTGGAAACATACCGCTGGTGGAAACATACCGCTGGTGAGAACATACCGCTGGTGGAAACATACCGCTGGTGGGAACATACCGCTGGTGGAAACATACCGCTGGTGGAAACATACCACTGGTGAGAACATACCGCTGGTGGGAACATACCGCTGGTGGGAACATACCACTGTTGGGAACATACCGCTGGTGGGAACATACCGCTGGTGGAAACATACCGCTGGTGGGAACATACCGCTGGTGGAAACATACCGCTGGTGGAAACATACCACTGGTGAGAACATACCGCTGGTGGGAACATACCGCTGGTGGGAACATACCGCTGGTGGAAACATACCGCTGGTGGGAACATACCGTTGGTGGGAACATACCGCTGGTGGGAATATACCGCTGGTGGGAACATACCGCTGGTGGAAACATACCGCTGGTGGGAACATACCGTTGGTGGGAACATACCGCTGGTGGGAATATACCGCTGGTGGGAACATACCGCTGGTGGGAATATACCACTGGTGGGAACATACCGCTGGTGGGAATATACCGCTGGTTGGAAACATACCACTGTTGGGAACATACAGCTGGTTGGAAACATACCGCTGGTGGGAGCATACCACTGGTGGGAACATACCGCTGGTGGGAACATACCGCTGGTTGGAAACATACCGCTGGTGGGAACATACCGCTGGTGGGAACATACCGCTGGTGGTAAAATTAGCACATTTTCTTTATTTCTGTGGCCAATTGGAAGGAAACCTAGCTACTGTAGCACTACAAATAACATAAGGTAAAAAAAACAACAACACAATAAATAAAAATAAGAAGAACACGAGAAAGTAAAAAGCTATATACAGGGTCAGTTCCAATACCATATTTACAATGTACAGGGATACTGGAGTGACAGAGGTAGATATGCATAGGGGTAAGGTGACTAGGCATCAGGATATATGATAAACAGAGTAGAAGCAGTGTAAATGAGGATTGTGTGTGTGCGTGTTTGTAGAGTCAGTATAAATGTGTGTGCAATGCATGTTATGTGTGTGTTTGAGGTTCAGTGTGTGTGAGTGTGTAGAGTCCTGTGAGTGTGCACAGAGTGCAAAAATAGTCCATGTAGCCATTCTGTTAGCTATTTAGCAGTCTTATGGCTTGAGAATAGAAACTGTTCAGGAGCCTGTTCGTGTCAGACTTGATGCACCGGTACCGCTTGCCATGCGGAAACAGAGAGAACAGTCTATGGCTTGGGTGGCTGGAGTCTTTAACGATTTTCCGGGCCTTCCTTGCCTGATATAGAGGTCAGGGATGGCAGGGATCTAGGACCGGGTGATGTACTGGGCTGTCCGCACCACCCTATGTAACGCAATGCGACTGAGGGCGGTGCTGTTGCCATACCAAGCAGTGATGCAGCCTGTCAAGATGCTCTCAATGGTACAGCTGTAGAACTTTGAGGATTTGAGGGCCCATGCCACACTTTTTCAACTCCCTGAGGGGGAAGAGGCGCTGTCGCGCCTTCTTGAAGACTGTGTGTGAGTGGACCATTTTAAGTCCTTAGTGATTTGGACACTGAGGAACTTGAAGCTCTCGACCCTCTCCAATGCAACCCCATCAATGTGGATGGGAATGTGCTCTCCCCCCCATTTCCTGTAGTCCACGATCAGCTCCTTGGCCTTACTGACGTTGAGGGAGAGGCTATTGTGCCGGCACCACACTGCCAGGTCACTGACCTCCTCCCTGTAGGCTGTCTCATCATGGCTGGTGATCAGGCCTACCACCGTTGTGTCGTCAGCAAACTTGATGATGGTGTTGGAGTTGTGCGTGGCCACGCAGTCGTGGGTGAACAGGGAGTAGAGGAGGGGACTAATCACACATCCCTGTGGGGCCCCGTGTTGAGGGTCAATGTGGCGGAGGTTATGTTGCCTACCCTCACCACCTGGGGTCGGGCCTGTCAGGAAGTCCAGGATCCAGTGTTCAGTACCAGGGTCCTAAGCTTGGTGACGATCTTGGAGGGGACAATGGTGTTGAACGTTGAGCTGTTGTCAATGAACAGCATTCTCACATAGGTGTTCCTCTTGTCTAGATGGGTGTGTGTGTGGATCTGTCGGGGCAGTATGCAAATTGGAGTGGGTCTACGGTGTCTGGGATGATGGAGTTGATTCATGCCATAACCAGCCTTTCAAAGCACTTCATGATTACAGATGTGAGTGCTACAGGGCGATAGTCATCGTGGCATGAAGCCTTAGAGTTCTTGGGAACAGGAAGGATGGTTGGTACTCCTTGGCATAGAACTACATGTATAAGTAAGTGAGTGTATTATAGGGTCTCTTTGCTCCTTGGTACCATTACAGTAACCCAACGACGTAAGCATTCATTGCAGATCCCAGGGACCATCTCCTGACGTTGTGCACTTGATCAAGGCACTTAGTCCCTTATCCAGGGGTGCTGTTCTGCGGCGGACTCTGTTGTACTCCTACAAACATGTGCAGTGTGTTGGAGTGTTGTGCACAGGAGAGGAACAGAAGAAGGACTCTATTTTATTCATAATAAGGTTTATCAGCTTAGTTTCTCTTCTGCTTAACATTTAAGCCTGTACAGAGTGTACAAAACATTAAGAACACATTTTGTACTGAGTTGCACCTTTTTCCCTCAGAACACCCTCAATTCATCAGGGCATGGACTCTACAAGGTGTCGAAAGCGTTCCACAGGGATGCTGGCCCATGTTGACTCCAATGCTTCCCAAAGTTATGTCAAGTTGTCTGGATGGTGTTCTTAATGTTCTGTGTATTGGCTATTAGGCATAGCTTGACTTGGGAAGGAGCTCACCGGAACTAAGTACCGGCACCTCAAATGTTCTACTGCTTGAATTCCTGCACCTCTTATAGAATATTAGCTCAAAAGTAATGCAGAGTTCCTGCACCTAAATATACACAGCACCAGAATCCAAAATGAGTACCGGCACCTATTTCAGTCCAAAGCACTAGTAGGCCTACTATACACCAATACTTTGCCTTCTTAGCATCAAATAAATAGGCTATGCAGAGCCGTGGTCTGGTCCGGTTGGGTCCACCCGGATATATAAGCTGTAGTTCCATAGACCAGGACATGTGACAATCAAACAGGACCAGACCTGGACCTGAGTTACAAGTTTACATTTTGGACCTGAATCCAAAAGGGTCCCGGGTATCTGGTTTGGGTGGACCCGTGAAGACCTCTCCATTGAAGTACTCCATCCATCACCTCTCGCTAATATTCACATGGGATTACAGTCAGTACAGCAGTTTAACAAGTAACCTAATTGCAGAATGGGTTTATGCTAATCACATAGAATACTGTAATCTACTGTACACTTTAGTGAGGGTCAATCTTTCTACTTTCCTCTTGAGATTTAGATTTGAGATGATTTTATTAGTCACATGTACATTGGTCGCAGATGTAATTGCAGGGTACAGTGAAATTCTTAAGCTCCAACAGTGCAGGTCAAAAAGAGAAGTACATGAAACAATAATAAAAAATTATAATATATACATATTTACAACAGCAACAACTTCCGGACTTGTCTCAGTGCTGTTGTGCTGTTACTCGTTTAAAAAAAACCTTTTAATACATTTACCAACGTCTTAGTTTTTTCCCCTTGCTCAACTTTTTCACCCTGGACGCTTTATCTGGACATGGTTCTAAAGGACCTCCACCAGCCGAAGCTAAGTATAACATATCCCTATCCACCGGATGTGGACCAAACCCTCTACAAGTGGCAGTAATAAAGCCTCCCTTAAACCTTGGCCCGGAAAATGTAAAGAAATATCGGCCTATATCGAATCTCCCATTCCTCTCAAAGAAAATTGAAAAATCTGTTGCGCAGACACTCACTGCCTTCCTGAAGACAAATAATGTATACGAAATGCTTCAGTCTGGTTTTAGACCCAATCATAGCACTGAGACTGCACTCGTGAACGTGGTAAATTACCTTTTAATGGTGTCAGACCAAGGCTCTGCATCGGTCTTCATGCTCTTAGACCTTGGTGCTGCTTTTGGCATCATCGATCACCACATTCTTTTGGAGAGATTCGAAACCCTATTTGGTTTACATGAACAATTTATGGCCTGGTTTAGCACTTCTCTGTCAGAAAGATATCAGTTTGTCTCTGTGAATGGTTTGTCCTCTGACAAATCAATTGCACGTCTCAGCGTTCCTCAAGGTTCCGTTTTAGGACCACTATATATTCTACCTCTTGGTGATGTCATTCGGAAAAACAATGTCAACTTTCACTGCTATGCGGACGACACACAGCTGTACATTTCAATGAAACATGGTGAAGCCCCAAAATTGCCTACCCTGGAAGCCTGTGTTTAAGACATAAGGAAGTGGATGGTGGAAAATGTATTACTTTTAAACTCAGACAAAACAGAGAAGCTAGGTCTAGGTCCCAAGAAACAAAGAGATCTGCTTTTGGATCTGACTGATGATCTGGGGGTAGAAGCTATTGGCCAGTCTGACAGTTTTTGCCATGATGCTCCTATACTGCCTGCATATTAGTGATGGAAGCGGGGAGAACAGGCCATGGCTTGGGTGGCTGAGGTAATTGATGATCTTCTTGGCCTTCCTGCGCCTGGAGGGCAGGCAGTGTGCATCCAATGGTGCGTTCAGCTGAGCGTACCATCCTCTGTCGAGCCTTGCGGTCGGCAGTGGTGGAGTTGCCGTACCAGGCCATGATGAAGCCCGACAGTATACTCTCGATGGTACTCCTGTAGAACACTCCAAGGGCCCTCGTGGACAGGGCAAATTTCTTCAGCCTCTTGAGGTTGAAGAGTCGCGCTGTCGTGCCTTCTTCACCATAGTGTCCGTGTGGTTTGACCATTTCAGCTCTTTGGAGATGTGTACCCAGAGAATCCTGATATTTTTCACCATCTCCACGGCGGCCCCGTTGATGGGGAGGGGGGCTGGCCCAGCCTGATTCCTCCTGAAGTCCACAATCAGCTCCTTTGTGTCGCTGACGTTGAGGAACAGGTTGTTTACCTGGCACTACGCCGTCAGTGCCTACCTCCTTTCTGTAGGCTGTCTCGTCATTGTTGGTAATCAGGCCTACTACTGTCCCGTCGTCGTATGATGGAGTTGTAACTGTATGAGGCCACGCAGTCGTGGACATACAGGGAGTACAGGAGGGGACTGAGGACACACCCTTGTGGGGCCCTGTGTTGGGGATCAGTGTGGAGGAGGTAATGTTGCCTAATTTCACCATGGAGACGGCTGATCAGGAAGTCCAGGACCCAATTGCATAGGGAGTTCAGTCCCTTGGCTTTGTGGTGAGCTTAGAGAGCACTATGGTATTGAAGGCTGAACTGTAGTCAATGAACAGCATTCATTCCTCACATATGCATTCTTTTTGTCCAGGTAGGTGAGGGCAGTGTGCAGTGCAATGGCGATTGCTTCGTCTGTGGATCTGTCGGGTAGGTATGCGATTTGGGGAGGGAGGAGGTGATGTGGTCTTTGACTAGGCTCTCTGAGCACTTCATGATGATGGGAGTGAGTGCTACAGGTCGGTAGTCATTCAGTTCAGTTACTTTCCTTTTGATGTCCCTGTTTATGGCGTTCCAAATATCATGTTGACATGAAAGTCAATTATGGAATATTCCAGTTTATACCAATTTACTTTTAATACCAGTGAAATGCCAGGGCCAGTGAGGCCACAGCACGTCTTGACGTTCGTTCTCAGAGACTCGTGATATCGGTAAACCTAACGTGACGTCGCGTGCTTTCACTTGACAAGCACCGATATAAACCAATCATTGTCAGTCAATGTTTTACATCAGCCAATGGCGATTTCAGCATTTGTTTAGAGGCGGGGTTTCTGAGAAACGGTGCGCAGTGTGTTAGGTTGTTAGCTAGAAAGTTAGCTAATGGCTGGGGGAAAGAGATCCTCCTCAACCCTCGCTTTGGGAGAGTTTCAGGATTTCCTGAAGTAAAAACACCAGACTGTTCCACAAGAGATACCCCTAAAGGAAGTTAAGGTCAACAATAAGAACGCTATTATACGTATTGTCAATATAAGTATGCAGGATGCAGTAGCCGGGACGAGAATGCTGACGGACGGCTTCGAGGACGAGATTGACTCGGTGACTCCTCGCACCCCAGCGGTAGGGATGGGGGTCGGAGGAACACCAGGAGTCGGACTCCGGGGCATAGGGATTGGTGTGGGCGGAAAGAAAGTACGATTGTTCGGCGAGCCAAGTGGGCCTCCTACAGACAGACTGGATTTCAAACTGGCTGCTGCTGCAGTACTTTCCTCTGGTCCCGGATCCAACAGTGACGAAGACGAGGTATCAGAGGTAACGTTTGCTATATATGCTAGTTAGCCAGCTAACGTTAGTTAACAAACGTTCATCTCCTTGCCTAGCCAGCTAGCTAGCTGTCCACAGCCACCCCCTCCTAGGCTGACGAAATAACCTAAAAAACCACTACGAATTTGCGCGAGGCATGTCTCCAGCAAACTCAATTTCTCATGGGTTGTCAGACAAGGAGAATAGTGCCAGACACCGACATAATTGCACGATAATCGATGGAATGTTTTATTTATGCGGCGTAGGCTGTGACCACGGCCTAGTTCGGGTGGAAGCGTTCATGCCATCGACAGTATTAGCTAGCTAACTTTAGCTAGTAAGTTAGCAATCGTCTCACAGCACAGACACACATTCTCGACTTCGCACACTGTACACATTGGTGGGAGAGCACGTATTCACACACAGCCAGGGCTGTCAATCTTGCCAATATTGAAACTAGCTACCATTTTATCGTAATGGTGCAATTACGTCACCTTTCTAACGTATATACATTTTAAATCCGACTGTCCTTCAATTCCTCAACACACGTTTTAGACAGTTAGTTAGCTAACGTTAACTGTCCTAACTAGTTGTGTGAGGGATCATCGGGCTGTCATAAATAACACAGAATGATCAGATGATATTTGTCTCAGCCTCGCGAGGCAGTGCCAACTCTATATCACTGTCCTGCGTTGTTACAACTCATAGCAGTCCCTTTTCAGAGTTGTGGCTAACTTTCCATGTGTTGGCAGGCTCACAGGACACCATAGTTGAGGTTGAAACACGTCTGTTGAGCTGATATCGCGAGCTACAACATAGTCACACAAACCACGATCTCCTGTTCTGTCATCTTTTAATGATGATGACAACATAACGGGTTCAACTCTACAATCGTTCTTATGTGGACTGGTTCCCTGACACTGTTTGCCCTCACCACCAACCAATCAACATCCATTTCCAGGTCAGGTGAAGGTGTGACTTTTAAGGACACAGCAGTGGTTGCCCTACCATACTCTACTCTGCCCTACTCTAACCTACCCTACTCTAACCTACCATACCCTGCCCTGCACTACTCTAACCTACACTACTCTAACCTGTTTGTGGATTTGTGGTGGCCAACCATGACACTATCAAGTTGGTTGTGTGACTGACACATTGCTACCTGTATGGCTATTCTGTCCCCTTCCTACATGGGCTACAAAGGCACCATGCCTGCCTTGTCATTCTAACTGTTGAAATGTAATTAGGCTTGCATGGCGTGATGTGACAGTATAGAATCCCATTCTAGGAACAGTCTAGGATCATGTTTTCCTGGAAACCCGACTTTGCAATTTAATTCCACGTCGGGCAAAAATGAGTGTTTGGATCAAGAAAGCGTTCTCTCACGACCTCTACAACCCAGCATGTTGAATAAAACTACATTTTAAACACTACCGGTTGTTACTGCTGTTCCTTTTGACGGTAGGAATGTGAGACAATCTATCCACAGGAAAGTATAATTACATCATCTTATCAAGGCTCTGGTAGTGCATTGAGACTTCTATCACATGAAGTATGGGCAGAAGCTTGTCAATCCTGCACGAGCTCTGCAAGAATGCATGCTTTTTCACCTTGTGCCCATGCTTCAGGTCATCCATCTGAATGCACTACCAGCTCTTTGAAAAGTTGATGTAATTACACTTTCCTGTGGATACAATACATCTCATTCCTACCTGCGAAAGGACCAACCACACAGACAACCGTCTGCTTGACATAGAATTCAATGCAATCGGGTTTCCAGGCAAGGGTCATGTGTAATGCATGTTGGAACTGTCAGCCCAGACAATAACCTGATAGTGGCTCAGGGCTAGGGGGCCCAAACCCAGATAATACTGGTAAACCAATCCACTAATAAGTTACCCATATATTTCAACAAAGGATTTTATTTGTTAATGAGGCGTTGACATTTTCTTCTGTCATTTTACAAGTCTCTCTCTTAACATGTGCACCTACAGAGAGCACTTTCACACATCATGGTGTTGATGGAAGCTGTGGAGCCTGGCATGTTAACATGTTGCAGACACTACCTGACCATACCATCAGTAGACCGTGAGCATTACGTCTGGAATGGATGTTAAGTTGTTATGTTTCATTTGGAGCATGGTTCCAGTGATAGGAGACGAGAGCAGGCAGCTATGGCTCTCGTGTCTGTAAGGAATTAGTTGAGGCTGAATGTACAGTGTATGTCTGATACCTTTCATGTTTTGTGGCCTCTAAAGGAATGTAACTTTTTTTTTTTTTTTTACATTTACATTTGTCATTTAGCAAGACGCTCTTATCCAGAGTGACTTACAGAAGCAAGAGCACATTGACAGATTTTTCACCTAGTTGGCTCGGGGATTCGAACCAGCGCCCTTTCGGTTACAATGCTCTTAACCACTAGACTACCTGGCACCCCTCCATGAGGATCTGGCTGAAAGGGAGGTATTGTTGTGAAACGTTAGCCTAGTGGAGAGCTCACTCCTGTGGGCTACAGCTGAACTCTGAGCTCCAGGATTAAGCAGATGCCTTTCCAGGCCTTTCCAGCTCTCCGGATGCCACACAGTGGTGGGAACTGTAGTTCATTGATGGGCAGGACTGATGACAATTGTTTGTTGGTCCTCTTGGAACTACATCCCCCAAAGGTAATTTGGTTCTGCATTCCAAGTGTATCGCTACATTCCTTCACACAGACTGTTACGAGTCTGTCTGTGGACTCCCAGTAGCTGAGTTAGCTCAGTCAACTCTTTTTATTTTGAATGCTGTTTGACAGTTGCAGGTGGCACATTGTTTTCATGACATATCTTAGCATCCTGTACTACTAGGAATGTGAACATTTTGTCGCAATTATTTAAATGTTTTAGTGAATTTGAAACTGTTTTACCTATTGTCTGAAGTTTTACCACGTAATTCATGCTCTTTGAATATCGCTAGTGTTGAATTCACAGTATCTATTCCCTCATTTTATCTGCACTTCCTCATAAGCACTTGCATCACTTTCCTCAAATCTTTGCCAAGCAATGTTAGTAAACAGGACCTTAGTTTGGAACTGGGACAGGTTAGTCGGAATGTTGTTGGGTACACAGACAGACATATGTCCCTCTCTCTGGCCCTGACCTTGGGTAGCGCCAGTCCCAGCATGGAGCTGCGCGAGGGGGCCCGTGCTGTATGTACTGAATTTGCTGCATGCTGTTTTCCTCGTCAATGCTGGTGTGTTGTTGTGTTAAAGGGTCAGCTATGGGGCCTCCCAAGTGGTGCACCGCTCGAAGACACTGCATCGCAGTGCTAGCTGTGTCACTACAGATCCTGGTTCGATCCCAGGCTGTGTCGCAGCCGGCCACGACCGGGAGACCCATGAGGCGGCACATAATTGGCCCAGCCTCGTCTGGGTTAGGGGAGGGTTTGGCCGGCCGGCATGTCCTTGTCCCATCGCGCTCTAGCGACTCCTGTGGCGGGCCGGGCGCGTGCAAGGCTGACACTGTCACCAGGTGTACAGTGTTTCTTCTGACACATTGGTGCGGCAGGCTTCCGGGTTAAGCTAAATGGGGTGGATCCCCGAGCTGACAAGGTAAAAATCTGTTCTGCCCCTGAACAAGGCAGTTAACCCACTGTTCCCTGGTAGGCCGTCATTGTAAATGATAATTTGTTCTTAACTGACTTGCCTAAAGGTAAATAAATAATCCTACTGAATGGCTCCTGCTGTTTGGTGTCATTGTATGTGCTTGCTATTCATCAACATTGTGAGGCCTTTATATTAAAACCTTCACCTAATTGCAATGGGTCTCTCAGATTGGCTTCCAGTTCTTGGAGGGCATGAGGGTGTCTCGGACCGTACAATAGCAAGGCCGTGTGTAGCCTGATTGAGCTGCGCTTGCAAAGTACAGCATCCTTTCCCGTTCTCCATTAGTTTAGGGCTCATAGTCAAAGTAAACTATTTTTAAAGAAAGCATCATCCAATTACCTCTTTCTCTCCCGCGACACTGCCAGGGCTTCATGTTCAGAACAGTAAGCTTGAAATGTGTCTTTCTTCTGAAAAGTTTGTTGCTGCTGTGTTTCCTTCTCTATAAATACAAATGAAAGTTTAATTAGCCTAATGATAGCCTACCTTAATTATATAACATCAAAATAAGCCTAGACATGCAAAGTCATGGATATAATAAGCCTGTTCAGACATGTAAAGTCATGGATATAATAAGCCTATTCAGTCATGGATATAATAAGCCTATTCAGACATGTAAAGTCATGGATATAATAAGCCTAGACATGTAAAGTCATGGATATAATAAGCCTAGACATGTTAAGTCATGGATATAATAAGCCTAGACATGTAAAGTCATGGATATAATAAGCCTATTCAGACATGTAAAGTCATGGATATAATAAGCCTAGACATGTTAAGTCATGGATATAATAAGCCTAGACATGTTAAGTCATGGATATAATAAGCCTAGACATGTTAAGTCATGGATATAATAAGCCTATTCAGACATGTAAAGTCATGGATATAATAAGCCTAGACATGTAAAGTCATGGATATAATAAGCCTATTCAGTCATGGATATAATAAGCCTATTCAGACATGTAAAGTCATGGATATAATAAGCCTAGACATGTTAAGTCATGGATATAATAAGCCTAGACATGTAAAGTCATGGATATAATAAGCCTATTCAGTCATGGATATAATAAGCCTATTCAGACATGTAAAGTCATGGATATAATAAGCCTAGACATGTAAAGTCATGGATATAATAAGCCTAGACATGTAAAGTCATGGATATAATAAGCCTAGACATGTAAAGTCATGGATATAATAAGCCTAGACATGTAAAGTCATGGATATAATAAGCCTAGACATGTAAAGTCATGGATATAATAAGCCTAGACATGTAAAGTCATGGATATAATAAGCCTAGACATGTAAAGTCATGGATATAATAAGCCTAGACATGTAAAGTCATGGATATAATAAGCCTAGACATGTAAAGTCATGGATATAATAAGCCTAGACATGTAAAGTCATGGATATAATAAGCCTAGACATGTAAAGTCATGGATATAATAAGCCTAGACATGTAAAGTCATGGATATAATAAGCCTAGACATGTAAAGTCATGGATATAATAAGCCTAGACATGTAAAGTCATGGATATAATAAGCCTAGACATGTAAAGTCATGGATATAATAAGCCTAGACATGTAAAGTCATGGATATAATAAGCCTAGACATGTAAAGTCATGGATATAATAAGCCTAGACAGACATGTAAAGTCATGGATATAATAAGCCTAGACAGACATGTAAAGTCATGGATATAATAAGCCTATTCAGACATGTAAAGTCATGGATATAATAAGCCTATTCAGACATGTAAAGTCATGGATATAATAAGCCTATTCAGACATGTAAAGTCATGGATATAATAAGCCTATTCAGACATGTAAAGTCATGGATATAATAAGCCTAGACATGTAGCCTACGTTTAATACAGGCCTAAACCGCCGTGTTAATAAATTAAAAATAATTTGTCATATGAAGAAAACATTAATTAGGATGGCCTTTTCAATTATTCTACCAGGGCTAGATCATGGAACAAAATTTTTAAACACTTTTTTTATAGGCAGTATGGCTGACCCAAATTAGTCGTTTGTTTGGTCGGCTGTTGGTCGACCAATATTTTTTTTACTCAAGCAGTAGTTTAAAAAAATTAAATATAATGTACAGTGCATTCGGAAAGTATTCAGACCCTTTGACTTTTTCCACAATTTATGTTACGACCTTATTCTAAAATAGATTAAATAGTTTTCCCCCTCATCAATCTACACACCATAATGACAAAACAAAAACAGGTTTTTAGAAATGTTTGCAAATTTAAAATATTCAGACCCTTTACTCAGTACTTTGAAGCACCTTTCGCAGCGATTACAGCGTTGAATCTTATTGGGCATGATCCTACAAGCGTGGCACACTTGTATTTGGGGAGTTTCTCCCATTCTTCTCTGCAGATCCTCTCAAGCTCTGTCAGGTTAGATGGGGAGAATTGCTGCACAGCTATTTTCAGGTCTCTCCAGAGATGTTAGATCGGGTTCAAGTCCGGGATCTGGCTGGGCCACTCAAGGACATTCAGAGACTTGTCCCGAAGCCACTCCTGCATTGTCTTGGCTGTGTGCTTAGGGTCGTTGTCCTGTTGGAAGGTGAACCTTCGTCCCAGTCTGAAGTCCTGAACAGGTTTTCATCAAGGATCTCTCTGTTCTTTGCTTCGTTCATCTTTCCCTCGATCCTGACAAGTCTCCCAGTTCCTGCTGCTGAAAAACATCCTCACAGCATAATGCTGCCACCACCATGCTTCACCGTAGGGAGGGTGCCAAGTTTCCTCCAGATGTGACGCTTGTCATTCAGGACAATGAGTTCAATCTTGGTTTGATAGGTCTGAGAGTATTTAGGTGCCTTTTGGCAAACTCCAAGCGGGCTGTCATGTGCCTTTTACTGAGGAGTGGCTTCCGTCTTAAATTTTTTTTTTTTTTTTTTTTTTTTTAGAATAAGGATGTAACGTAACAAAATGTGGAAAAAGGGAAGCGGTCTGAATACTTTCCAAATGCACTATATATGTGTCCATTTGGGGATCTGATAGTATTTCTGATTTAGCTTCACGTTCCACTAATGAGCTGTGTATCCTCTCAAAGTAATGTTTTCTTCAACTCAAACAGCAAGCAAATGTCTGTTTTTACATCCACTGAGAATGACAATAGTTCTTTCCTCAATGTATTTGAAAAATCTTTCCAGCCCTCTCCGTTTCGATAACCACTCAGTGCGAAAGGTAAATTTTTTTAATGCTCTGATCCAGTGGAAACGTCATAAAATAGGCCTACCTGATTACTTCTTATCCATTGTGCAAATAGCCTACAGCTCTGTCTGTCCTGAGCTCGCTGGCAGCCAGGAAATTGAGGGCCCAGAATATTTTATACAGTGTTGCAAGTTTGCCAGCAGGAGCTTCAGGCTGGACCCAACTTAATACTTGATACAATGTTTCAAGTTCGTTGCAGACAGGCCATGCTAAGTCGACATGATTTATCAGGATATTTTCTTACTGCAGGCTGCAATGTTTTTATTTGTTGGCTTTATTGGCATTTTTACAAGATGTTATTATAAATAAAAATGTGAATATGAAAACCGTAACTGGCAGGCAGATCGGTAGAAATGGTGAGATATAAATTGGCGTTCCACATGAGAAAGGTTGCCTTCTTGTGTAGTCTATTACTGTCAGAATCTGTGAAATCCAGGAGGAGCGGGAGAAGGATGGTCAGGTATTTATATTTTTCTTCTTCTGGTTATCTTGATCTCCGGCTCCCTCGAGTCATTTGTGGCTTAATTCATGAAATAGTGCACTTATGGCATCAGACAAGCTCAATGAATATACACTACCATTCAAAAGTTTGGGGTCACTTAGAAATGTCCTTGTTTTTGAAAGAAAATGACATTTATTTTGTCCATTTTTAAAATAACATGAAATTGATCAGAAATACAGTGTAGACGTTGTAAATGACTATTGTAGCTGGAAATGGCTGATAAATTAAAAAAAATGTTTTTATGGAATATCGAGGCCCATTATCAGCAACCATCACTCCTGTGTTCCAATGGCACGTTGTGTTAGCTAATCCAAGTTTATCATTTTAAAAGGCTAATTGATCATTAGAAAACCCTTTTGTAATTGTTAGCACAGCTGAAAACTGTTCTGATTAAAGAAGCAGTAAAACTGGACTTCTTTGACTAGCTGAGTATCTGGAGCATCAGCATTTGTGGGTTCAAGTACAGGCTCAAAATGGCCAGAAACAAAGACCTTTCTTTTGCAACTCTTCAGTCTATTCTTGTTCTGAGAAATGAAGGCTATTCCATGTGAGAAATTGCCAAGAAACTGAAGATCTTGTACAAGGCTGTGTACTACTCCCTTCACAGAACAGCGCAAACTGGTTCTAACCAAAATGGAAGGAGGGGTGGCCCTGGTGCACTACTGAGCAAGAGGATAAGTACATTAGATTGTTTCTCAAACTAGACAGATGCCTCACAAGTCCTCAACTGGCAGCTTCATTAAATAGTAGCCGCAAAACACCAGCCTCAACGTCAACAGTGAAGGTTATTTTTCCCATCTTAATCTTTTCTTTTTATTGGCCAGTCTGAGATGTGGCTTTTTCTTTGTAACTCTGCCTAGGTCAACATCCCGGAGTCGCCTCTTCACTTTTGAGGCTGGTGTGTTGCGGCTACTATTTAATGAAGCTGCCAGTAGTGACGCCAAACTTTTGAACGGTAGTATATGTATGTATATGATATCTCTCTCTCTCGCTCTCTCGCTCTCTCTCTCTCTCTCTCATATATTTATATAGTAGTTGATTTAATTAAAACATATTGCGTGTCTATATATGGAAAAGGATGTTTAAACATTTCGACCAATCTATTTGGTAAAAATAATTATACCAAACGCACTAGCCACTAGGCTACCTGCCACCCCACACGTGTTCTGCGGTTGTGAGGCCGGTTGAACATACTGCAAAATAATCAAAGATTAAGTTTGAGGCGGCTTATGGTAGAGAAATTAACATTCTATTCTCTGGCAACAGCTCTGGTGGACATTCCTGCAGTCAGCATGCCAATTGTACACTCCATCAACTTGAGAAATCTGTGGCATTGTGTTGCGTGACACAACTGCACATTTTAGTGGCCTTTTATTATCCCCAGCACAAGGTGCACCTGTGTATTGATCATGCTGTTTAATCAGATTCTTGATATGCCACAATTGTCAGCTGGATGGATTATCTCGGTGAAGGAGAAATGCTCACTAACATGGATGTGAACACATTTGTGCACATAATTTGAGACATTTCTGCAATCTTTCATTTCAGCTCATGAAACATGGCAACAACACTTTACATGTTGCGTTCATGGTTTTTGTTCAGTATAATTGCATTCTAAACTGACGATTTAAAGTTAGTTGATTATTGGAGTCAAATATGTTAGCTGGGGCTGGGACAAAAGTGTGCCACTAAGCAGGCCCCTGAGGACAGGAGTTGTCCATCCCTGATCTAAAGCGCGCCACTGTATGAATACCTTTTTTAAGAATCTTTATTTGTGTTTCTTTTTCCTCAAATAAGGCTCAGTGGTTTATGTATCTGAAGCCTTGGCTTGGCGGAATGTCATTGAGGCCTCTGAGCCAATGTGAATGTGTCAGGCTGCATTGCTGCCCTAGAGGCAGAGGCTACAGGTGGAGGGACTCTGACCTTAAGAGACACCTGGGTGTGTACAGAATGCCTAATGTCTAGGTCAACAAGTGGAAAAACCAACGCAGGCCTGAGACCTACATATTGAACAGGGACTCCTTGAGAAATGACAGAGGGAGGTTTTGTTTTCACTGTCCCTGCCTGCCTTCTAGCTGTCCCATAGTTCATGCGAACCCTACAGCTGTACCTCTGGGCTTGGTGGGCCACGTAATGGAAATGTCCTTTTCCTGGTCAGGTCACACGTTCAGGAAAAACTTGAGGCTTGGACTAAAGCCTTCCGCATGCTTCGGTTCGGCTGGCGAGTGTGCTCCGAACGAGGGCTCGCATACTCCCTTAAAAGACATTCGCTTGAAAAACGAGAAAGCAGCAATAGTACTGTTTGTCCATTTCGAGATGTCAAAGAGACTCATACACTTCTTCAAAATAGTCTGAATTAATCTACGATAGCTAAAATCTTTCATTAATTGACGTTTTTGCCGAGGATCTTATTTGCACATTTTTACATCTAACTAAGATGTTTGGTTCAGTGTTTCTCAAGTGAAAAAATTTACATAAATGATTAGTCTCTCGTTGAATGACAAAAACTTAATTGACCAATCCCTACTGTTGACCAATCCCTACTGTTGACCAATCCCTACTGTTGACCAATCACCGGCGAAGGGACGTACACTTCGGCTACCGACTTCGGCCAAAGACCAAAACTACCAAGAACTTCACAATGTGCTCCTAATATATTGTTGAACTGTTCCGGATGGGAAGCCTTACGTCTCATACAGACACAACTTTGGACCAAAATGGTGAGACATGTAACTGAACCACCCCTTTTAATAAACAATAAAAATCTCTAGAATATGTTAGAAATATGGAACCACACCCCTCATTTGATTGGTAATTTGTCCAGAGTAGGTGACGGATCCTTTATACCCGCGACACGCCACGCCCAATACCTTTCAGCTGCAGTTGGTTATCTGAGACACATGTTTTTACTCACTCATGAAGAGGTGGTGTGTTGGAGCAAAACATCCAGTCATGTAAATAAGAGTGGAGATGTGCAGGACACCAGTCAACCTGAAGACCTGTGCTTGTTTACATTACATGACTCCAGTCATAGTTGTTGATGGACAGAGTTGAATAAGACCTATAGATTTTTAATCAATATAATATTACACATTTTGGGGGTCGGCTGCAGATCAAGATGCAACATCAAGTGAGATTTCCCCTTCTGCTGTTATGTGCTTTTATATGTTATGCATTGCTTACACTTGTCTCTCTCCCTCTTCTTCTTACCCTAGGTGGAGTCATTTATCTTGGACCAGGAGGACTTGGAGAACCCCATCATGAAGACAGCCTCGGAGCTGCTTTTGTCCAGCGCCACAGACGGAGTGGACCTCCGCACTGTCGACCCAGAGACACAGGCCCGCCTCGAGGCCCTGCTAGAGGCTGCAGGTACGCGCTCTAATCCCTCACCTCTAACCCTACCCCTCACCTAGACATGGGCCCTCGCGGCCCTGCTAGAGGCTGCAGGTACGCGCTCTAAACCCTCACCTCTAACCCCACCCTACCCCTCACCTAGACACGGGCCCTCGCGGCCCTGCTAGAGGCTGCCGGTACGCGCTCTAAACCCTCACCCAGACACGGGCCCACCTTCAAGGCCCTGCTAGAGACTGCAGGTATGACACTGAATCCATCACTGGGCCCTAACCCTGGCCCCTGTCGTTCAGAACCCAGCTGTGCCTGATCCCACGGTTCAGCCCTTTCCCTAACCTTCCTCTATTTAATTGAACTCAATTCAAACTCATCTCACCCTAGGACTTCGGCCTAGTACCCCCATCCAAACCAATTCCATCCAACCCTACTTGACCTGAAAGGACCCCACCAGCAACCCCATTCTACCCTACCAGACCCCAACCCTCCCCATCAAGTACCACCCCCAAACCTGCCGCCTTGTCTTGCTGTCTGTTGCAGTTCTGCTTGATTTGTTGAAGTGAATATGTGGTTATCTGCATCGAACACCGCATAGCTTTCACCCATCATCTGACCATCACTGATTACTTTAGGGGAAGGAAGGAGGCATTTCAAACAGGGGAACGTCAACCTGATGGAAAGCCAGGAAGAGATATGTCCGTGTTTCTAATGTCAACGTGTGTGTGTGCACGCATAGCCAACATGTGTCCGGCTCTTCAGTGTTGTAGTGTTAGAGCAGGTGCTTATGGGTAAACATTCTGTGTGTGTGTTATATGGACCAGGGTGTTTTTCTAAGTTTTACAGTAACACAGTATTCAAGAATGTAAATCTTACTGTAAAAATATTTTTGGTTCTGCATAAATATCAACAGAAAATGCGAATGACAGGAAAACGTCAAAATGTTGTCTTCACTCTCTCACACACACAGGCCGCATCCAAGATGGCACCCTATTCCCTATCCCAGAGGCCTATGGGTCTTAATCAAAAGTAGTGCACTATATAGGGAATAGGCTGCCATTTCGGACAGTTTCTGTGCTGCCTTAATGATTTATTTCACCTTTATTTAATCAAGTCAATTGAGAACCTATTATCATTTACAATGACGACCTGGCCAAGAGGTTCAACGTAGAACTGAACACACAATACCACTAAACATATAACACACTATATACAGAGAAAAGGTTCATCAAACATATCATTAAAACAATTACATGTTTACACCCCTTTTACTTTTTCCACATGTTACAGCCTGAATTTAAAATAGATTAACATGTGGAATTCTGTTTCACTGATCTATACACATTACCCCATCATGTCAAAGTGGAATTCTGTTTCACTGATCTATACACATTACCCCACCGTGTCAAAGTGGAATTTTGTTTATAGAACATTTGAGAAATGACTAATACATGAAAAGCTGAAATGTCTTGAGTGAATAAGTATTTAAAACCCCTTTGTTATGACAAGCCTAAATATGTTCAGGAGTAAAAATGTGCTTAATAACAAGTCATAAATTGCGTAGACTCAGTCCGTGTTCAATAATAGTGGTTAACATGATTTTTGAATGTCTACCCCACAAATACAATTATCTGTAAGGAGAGGAAGGAAACTGCTCAGAGATTGCACCATGAGGCCAATGGTGATTTTAAAACAGTTACAGCGTTGAATGGCTGTGATATGAGAGCTTATTAGAATGGATGAACATTGTAGTTACTCCACAATACTAACCTAAATGATAGAGTGGAAATATGGTAGCCTGTACAGAATAAAACATATTCTAAAACCATGCATCCTGTTTACACGGCACTTAACTAATACTGCAAAACACGTGGCCAAGAAATGAACTTTTTGTCCTAAATACAAAGCGTTATGTTGTTCAAGGGGTATGAATACTTTCTGAAAGCACTGTAGCTGTCGGATAGTTTTATTTATATAGAGATCTCAGAATTGCAGTGTAACTACCTAACATTTTGTCTCTGTTACGGGGCGAAAAGTTTTCATGTGCACAAAAATCCAAAATAATAAATGTGAATGTAAAATTTTTACTTTTTTTTATGTACAGTATCAGTCAAAAGTTTGGACAGCTACTCATTCCGTGGTTTTTCTCTTACAATTTTCTACATTGTAGAATAATAGCGAAGACAAACTATGAAATACCACATACGGAATCATGTAGTATCTCAAAGTGTAAAACAAATCAAAATATATTTTATATTTGAGATTCTTCATAGTAGCCACCCTTTGCCTTGACAGCTTTGCACACTCTTGGCATTCTCTCAACCAGCTTCATGAGGTAGTCACCTGGAATGCATTTAAATTAACAGGTGTACCTTGTTAAAAGTGAATTTGTGGAATTCCTTAATGCGTTTGAGCCAATCAGTTGTTGTGACAAGGTAGGGGTGGTATACAGAAGATTAGTAAAAGACCAAGTCCATATTATGGCAACAACAGCTCAAAAGCAAAGAGAAACAGCAGTCCATCATTACTTCAGACATGGTCAGTCAATGTGGAAAATTTCAATAACTTTGAAAGTTAATTCAAGTACAGTCGCAAAAACCATCAAGTGCTATGATGAAACTGTTTCTCATGAGGACCGCCACAGGAAAGGAAGACCCAGAGGATAAGTTCATTAGAGTTACCAGCCTCAGAAATTGCAGCCCATATAAATGCTTCACAGAGTTCAACAGACACATCTCAACATCAACTTTTCAGAGGAGACTGTAGGGTACAAAAAAAAAAATCTGCCACATTGAATGGGCCCCAAGAACAGTGGCCTCCATCGTTCTTAAATGGAAGAAGTTTGGAACCAACAAGCCTCTTCCTAGAGCTGGCTGCCCGGTCAAACTGAGTAATCGGGGGAGAAGGGCCTTTGTCATGGAGGTGACCAAGAACCCGATGCAAGACCTTTAAACAGGTTAATATTCAAAAGCTGCAGGGCCAGACGGATTACCAGGACGTGTACTCAGAGCATGTGCAGACCAGCTGGCAAGTGTCTTCACTGACATTTTCAACCTCTCCCTGTCCAAGTCTGAAATACCAACATGTTTTAAGCAGACCACCATTGTGCCTGTGCCCACGAACACTTAGGTAACCTGCCTAAATGACTTCTGACCTGTAGCGCTGACGTCTGTAACCATGAAGTGCTTTGAAAGGCTGGTCATGGCTCACATCAACACCATCCCATAAACCCTAGACCCACTCCAATTTGCATACTGCCCCAACAGATCCACAGATGATGCAGTCTCTATTGCACTCCACACTGCCCTTTCCCAACTGGACAAAAGGAACACCTATGTGAGAATGCTATTCATTGACCACAGCTCAGTGTTCAAAACCATAGTGCCCTCAAAGCTCATCACTAAGCTAAGGACGCTGGGACAAAACACCTCCCTCTGCAACTAGATTCTGGACTTCCTGACGGAACACCCCCAGGTGGTATGGGTTGGTAACAACACATCCGCCACGCTGATCCTCAACACAGGGGCCCCTCAGGGGTGCGTGCTCAGTCCCCTTCTGCACTCCCTGTTCACTCATGACTGCATGGCCACGCACGACTCCAACACATCATTACATTTGCAGATGACACAACAGTGGTAGGCCTGATCACCGACGACAACGAGACAGTGGAACAGGTTGATAGCTTCAAGTTCCTTGATGTTCACATCACCAACAAAATAACATGGTCCAAGCACACCAAGACAGTCGTGAAGAGGGCACGACAAAACCTATTCCCCCTCAGGAGACTGAAAAGATTTGTAATGGATCCTCAGATCCTCTAAAGGTTCTACCTCTGCACCATCGAGAGCATCCTGACTGGTTGCATCACCGCCTGGTATGGTACTGTTCGGCCTCTGACCGCAAGGCACTACAGAGGGTATTGCGTACGGCCAGTACATTACTGGGGCCAAGCTTCCTGCCATCAAGGACCTCTATACCAGGCTGTGTCAGAGGAAGGCCCTAAAAATTGTCAAAGACTTCAGCCACCCTAGTTATACACTGTTCTCTCTGCTACCGCACGGCAAGCGGTACCGGAGCACCAAGTCTTGGTCCAAGAGACTTAACAGCTTCTACCCTCAAGCCATAAGACTCCTGAACATCTAGTCAAATGGCTACCCAGACTATTCACATTGCCTCCCCTCCACACCACTGCCACTCTCTGTTGTCATCTATGCCTAGTCACTTTAATAACTCTACCTACATGTACATACTACGTCAACTAACCGATGCCCCCGCACATTGACTCTGTACCGGCACCCCCTTGTATATATTGTTCTTTTTTACAGCTACTCTTAAATTACTTGTTACTTTTATATATTTTTTCTTATCCGTATTTTTTGAAACTGCAATGTTGGTTAGTGGCTCGTAAGTAAGTATTTCACTGTAAGGTCTACACCTGTTGTATTCTGCGCATCTGACCACTAAAATGTTTGATTTAACATTGACAGCAATACTACATCCCCAGTCCTTTATCCCCCCCTCAACCACCCCACACCAAGGCGTCATACAAAAAAAATTATGACAGAAAATAAATACACAAGAGAAAATTAAATACAATTAATAAAATAGGTGTTAAGGTAACAATGGAATCCTATTTGCACAGTGTAGCCACTGACATAACTGCTTATGCTGAAAATAACTAGACTTTATTCACTAGCAGCGCAAACACCGTCTGACCGTGTCCCCCAGTCCTGTCCCCGGGGACCCGAGGTGGCACCACTGCCCCCGCATCCAACGCACTCGACTCCAGTCAGAAGTTTGGTGATGATTTGGTCAATTGAATCAAGTGTGCAGGGACTAAGGCAAGTACAAAGATGGCCCCCACAGGGTCAGGAGAAACCGGTCCCTACAGTGGATGAAGAGAACAGCAAGGCAACAGTGCGTGGATGATACTATTAAATGTAATTAAACGGGTATCGCAGTAACAATGGAATTCTATTAACAGATCACAGCCACTTACACAGGACATGACTGCCTATACTGAAATGTTAGCACTAAAGTATGTGGAAGATGGCATCTCTACATAGTTATTCACTACTCTAGAAGTGAAACAAATACTGCTGGATTCACCTGGTGGGTGGTAAAACATTCATACTGCTGGATTCACCTGGTGGGTGGTAAAACATTCATACTGCTGGATTCACCTGGTGGGTGGTAAAACATTCATACTGCTGGATTCACCTGGTGGGTGGTAAAACATGAATACTGCTGGATTCACCTGGTGGGTGGTAAAACATTCATACTGCTGGATTCACCTGGTGGGTGGTAAAACATTCATACTGCTGGATTCACCTGGTGGGTGGTAAAACATTCATACTGCTGGATTCACCTGGTGGGTGGTAAAACATGAATACTGCTGGATTCACCTGGTGGGTGGTAAAACATGAATACTGCTGGATTCACCTGGTGGGTGGTAAAACATGAATACTGCTGGATTCACCTGGTGGGTGGTAAAACATTCATACTGCTGGATTCACCTGGTGGGTGGTAAAACATTCATACTGCTGGATTCACCTGGTGGGTGGTAAAACATTAATACTGCTGGATTCACCTGGTGAGTGGTAAAACATGAATACTGCTGGATTCACCTGGTGGGTGGTAAAACATGAATACTGCTGGATTCACCTGGTGGGTGGTAAAACATTAATACTGCTGGATTCACCTGGTGAGTGGTAAAACATGAATACTGCTGGATTCACCTGGTGGGTGGTAAAACATGAATACTGCCGGATTCACCTGGTGGGTGGTAAAACATTCATACTGCTGGATTCACCTGGTGGGTGGTAAAACATTCATACTGCCGGATTCACCTGGTGGGTGGTAAAACATTCATACTGCCGGATTCACCTGGTGGGTGGTAAAACATTCATACTGCTGGATTCACCTGGTGGGTGGTAAAACATTCATACTGCCTGATTCACCTGGTGGGTGGTAAAACATTCATACTGCCTGATTCACCTGATTTTCCAAGTGACAGTCAAGTGAGGAGCAGCTGTTGTGATGGCACATGCAATGCCCAAACAGCCCAGGTGCTGGAGTAATGTCCAGAATATTATGGTGTCTCGTTCCTTAAGTTGGTGAAGACGATTGTGCCTGGATCCACGTTGGATGGAATATCTCTAGCTATTTGAGGTTGATCGTCTGTCTGCTTGATTTACAGCAGGGTCTCGTTAGATTCAAGAGAAAGCATCAAGGTAACGTGTTCATGTCTTTGTGCCTCGGATTGGACACCAAGTCTGCTGTGCGCAATTGTGTCGGATAGACTATTGCGCAACACCCAACACTTGCTGTTAATTATTCTGCGTATAATGACTAAAATGACGTAGCCTAATGGCCTAATACCACGCTAGGCTAGCTGCCGCCCTAACGAGAAACATTAACAATGGATTAGAGCAGAAATACCACAACAGGCAGCAAAAATGAAAACACATCAGACTGAATGATCAGCAGGTGTATATTGACCAGGTAATGTGTTTTGAAGGAGTGGTGTCAGACTGAATGATCAGCAGGTGTATATTGACCAGGTAATGTGTTTTGAAGGAGTGGTGTCAGACTGAATGATCAGCAGGTGTATATTGATCAGGTAATATGTTTTGAAGGAGTGTGGTGGGATGAATGTGTAAAGTTTTGATGGTCTTTTGCAGCTCATTCCAGTCGTTGGCGGCAGAACACTGGAATGACTGACAGGAATAACCAGCTCTACATCTAGCAGAGAGCAGGTTGCTGTTGCTAGGGGAGATGCTGAGGTAGAGGGGTCTAGTGTCGCGTATGTAAACAGAGCCAGTTGACCAGGCTGTAAAGGTCACAGTGATACGTGTTGAAGGGGGCACAGGTAACAAAGCGGATGGCAGTGTGGTAAAGTACATCTAGTTTGAGGGAGGTTTTGGGGCCTTTAAACCACATTGCCCTTGTCCAGGATTGGCAGTATGTTCATTGTTCCAAGGCTGTGCTTGGCAGGGTGGGTGAAGAATGTTTTTACTGCGGTGGATGGAACTACCCTGGAGGTGGGTATGGAATGACAGTGACCAGTACAGCTGTATACCAGGATATTTATAGGTGTCGACATTAAGGCTGAGCGCATTTAGTCGACTGGTTGATTGTTTGGTTGGATGGGCTGTTTAGTCGACCAAGATTTATTTTGTTGAGCAGCTGCAAAAAATAAATAAATATTAATCATTGTGTCTTACCTGTCTGAGTGGACTAATCCGTTGTGGAGCCCGTGGGAATGGTACAGTCCATCACTAAGTTATGTGCTACTGAAATTGTATATGGTTATATTACGTAGGCACAAGGGTGCCACACAAATACAAATATTGCCTTACAACTGATGCACTTCCTCCCGCGTTGGATAGAGGTCGCTGTCCACAGTTCTGAAACGCATCAGTGCACTGTTGAAATGGTGTCTTTTCCTAGACCATGTTGCTATGTGCAAAGTTAAGCAGCATATTGGTGTAGAGAACTGCTGTGGAGGCAGCAGCAGCAGAATGAGGAGAAAACAGCCCATGACTTAAGTGAAGAGAGAGGAAACCAAGTGAAGAGAGAGGAAACCAACTTAAAGGGAAGTCTATAATCAATAGCCTAACTGTTAAATGTGCCTGGCTTTATAAATATTCCATATATATCTCCAGAAATAAGACAAATCCTGCTTCTGTTGCCTGTTTGAGTGTTTGTTTAATAGAGTACTGATTCTGTGAGCACCAACTACAACATGTTGGATATTTTTGTTTTACCAAGTCAGTTGTTTTTAATATTTTCTCTGCTCTGATAAGGGATGTACACGTGTTTGTTCCACTGGAATAGCCTCTCAGGTATAATTTATAATTTATTTACTGTTTACACTTCGATTGTCAAATTCTATTTGTAAAAATAACCCTCCATCTCCTTATTGTTATGATCATCAAATCAAGTTTATTTTATATAGCCCTTCGTACATCAGCTAATATCTCGAAGTGCTGTACAGAAACCCAGCCTAAAACCCCAAACAGCAAGCAATGCAGGTGTAGAAGCACGGTGGCTAGGAAAAACTCCCTAGAAAGACCAAAACCTAGGAAGAAACCTAGAGAGGAACCAGGCTATGAGGGGTGGCCAGTCCTCTTCTGGCTGTGCCGGGTGGAGATTATAACAGAACATGGCTAAGATGTTCAAATGTTCATAAATGACCAGCATGGTCAAATAATAATCAGGAGTAAATGTCAGTTGGCTTTTCATAGCCGATCATTAAGAGTATGTCTACCGCTCCTGCGGTCTCTAGAGAGTTGAAAACAGCAGGTCTGGGACAGGTAGCACGTCCGGTGGACAGGTCAGGGTTCCATAGCCGCAGGCAGAACAGTTGAAACTGGAACAGGTCAGGTCATCATTATGATAAGTCATGTAATTATCATTAGTAGGCTTAGTATAGCAGCCTCCTATAACCACCATGGAGATGAAGGCTTTAGAGTACTTCCTGTTTAGTCTTAATACTGTAACGCACTCACATATGACCCAACACACAGCCCCCCTCTCCCTGCATGGTGAACATATGACCCAACACACAGCCCCTCTCTCCTCTCTCCCTGCATGGTGAACATATGACCCAACACACAGCCCCTCTCTCCTCTCTCTCCCTGCATGGTGAACATATGACCCAACACACAGCCCCTCTCTCCTCTCTCCCTGCATGGTGAACATATGACCCAACACACAGCCTCTCTCTCCTCTCTCCCTGCATGGTGAACATATGACCCAACACACAGCCTCTCTCTCCTCTCTCCCTGCATGGTGAACATATGACCCAACACACAGCCCCTCTCTCCTCTCCCTGCATGGTGAACATATGACCCAACACACAGCCCCTCTCTCCTCTCTCACCCTGCATGATGAACATATGACCCAACACACAGCCCCTCTCTCCTCTCTCCCTGCATGGTGAACATATGACCCAACACACAGCCCCTCTCCTCTCTCTCCCTGCATGATGAACATATGACCCAACACACAGCCCCTCTCTCCTCTCTCCCTGCATGGTGAACATATGACCCAACACACAGCCTCTCTCTCCTCTCCCTGCATGGTGAACATATGACCCAACACACAGCCCCCCTCTCCCTGCATGGTGAACATATGACCCAACACACAGCCCCTCTCTCCTCTCTCTCCCTGCATGGTGAACATATGACCCAACACACAGCCCCTCTCTCCTCTCTCCCTGCATGGTGAACATATGACCCAACACACAGCCTCTCTCTCCTCTCTCTCCCTGCATGGTGAACATATGACCCAACACACAGCCCCTCTCTCCTCTCCCTGCATGGTGAACATATGACCCAACACACAGCCCCTCTCTCCACTCTCTCCCTGCATGGTGAACATATGACCCAACACACAGCCCCTCTCTCCTCTCTCTCCCTGCATGGTGAACATATGACCCAACACACAGCCTCTCTCCACTCTCTCCCTGCATGGTGAACATATGACCCAACACACAGCCCCTCTCTCCACTCTCTCCCTGCATGGTGAACATATGACCCAACACACAGCCCCTCTCTCCTCTCCCTGCATGGTGAACATATGACCCAACACACAGCCCCTCTCTCCACTCTCTCCCTGCATGGTGAACATATGACCCAACACACAGCCCCTCTCTCCTCTCTCTCCCTGCATGGTGAACATATGACCCAACACACAGCCTCTCTCCACTCTCTCCCTGCATGGTGAACATATGACCCAACACACAGCCCCTCTCTCCTCTCTCTCCCTGCATGGTGAACATATGACCCAACACACAGCCTCTCTCCACTCTCTCCCTGCATGGTGAACATATGACCCAACACACAGCCCCCCTCTCCCTGCATGGTGAACATATGACCCAACACACAGCCCCTCTCTCCTCTCTCTCCCTGCATGGTGAACATATGACCCAACACACAGCCCCTCTCTCCTCTCTCTCCCTGCATGATGAACATATGACCCAACACACAGCCTCTCTCCACTCTCTCCCTGCATGGTGAACATATGACCCAACACACAGCCCCTCTCTCCTCTCTCTCCCTGCATGGTGAACATATGACCCAACACACAGCCTCTCTCCACTCTCTCCCTGCATGGTGAACATATGACCCAACACACAGCCCCTCTCTCCACTCTCTCCCTGCATGGTGAACATATGACCCAACACACAGCCCCTCTCTCCTCTCTCTCCCTGCATGGTGAACATATGACCCAACACACAGCCCCTCTCTCCTCTCTCTCCCTGCATGGTGAACATATGACCCAACACACAGCCTCTCTCCACTCTCTCCCTGCATGGTGAACATATGACCCAACACACAGCCCCTCTCTCCACTCTCTCCCTGCATGGTGAACATATGACCCAACACACAGCCCCTCTCTCCTCTCTCTCCCTGCATGGTGAACATATGACCCAACACACAGCCCCTCTCTCCTCTCTCTCCCTGCATGGTGAACATATGACCCAACACACAGCCCCTCTCTCCTCTCTCTCCCTGCATGGTGAACATATGACCCAACACACAGCCCCTCTCTCCTCTCTCTCCCTGCATGGGTGTTTGGCAACATAATATACTAGTGCTTTCTCCTCTCTCTCCCTGCATGGGTGTTTGGCAACATAATATACTAGTGCTTTCTCCTCTCTCTCCCTGCATGGGTGTTTGGCAACATAATATACTAGTGCTCTCTCCTCTCTCTCCCTGCATGGTGAACATATGACCCAACACACAGCCTCTCTCCACTCTCTCCCTGCATGGTGAACATATGACCCAACACACAGCCCCTCTCTCCTCTCTCTCCCTGCATGGTGAACATATGACCCAACACACAGCCCCTCTCTCCTCTCTCTCCCTGCATGGTGAACATATGACCCAACACACAGCCCCTCTCTCCTCTCTCTCCCTGCATGGTGAACATATGACCCAACACACAGCCCCTCTCTCCTCTCTCTCCCTGCATGGGTGTTTGGCAACATAATATACTAGTGCTTTCTCCTCTCTCTCCCTGCATGGGTGTTTGGCAACATAATATACTAGTGCTTTCTCCTCTCTCTCCCTGCATGGGTGTTTGGCAACATAATATACTAGTGCTTTCTCCTCTCTCTCCCTGCATGGGTGTTTGGCAACATAATATACTAGTGCTTTCTCCTCTCTCTCCCTGCATGGGTGTTTGGCAACATAATATACTAGTGCTTTCTCCTCTCTCTCCCTGCATGGGTGTTTGGCAACATAATATACTAGTGCTTTCTCCTCTCTCTCCCTGCATGGGTGTTTGGCAACATAATATACTAGTGCTTTCTCCTCTCTCTCCCTGCATGGGTGTTTGGCAACATAATATACTAGTGCTTTCTCCTCTCTCTCCCTGCATGGGTGTTTGGCAACATAATATACTAGTGCTTTCTCCTCTCTCTCCCTGCATGGGTGTTTGGCAACATAATATACTAGTGCTTTCTCCTCTCTCTCCCTGCATGGGTGTTTGGCAACATAATATACTAGTGCTTTCTCCTCTCTCTCCCTGCATGGGTGTTTGGCAACATAATATACTAGTGCTTTCTCCTCTCTCTCCCTGCATGGGTGTTTGGCAACATAATATACTAGTGCTTTCTCCTCTCTCTCCCTGCATGGGTGTTTGGCAACATAATATACTAGTGCTTTCTCCTCTCTCTCCCTGCATGGGTGTTTGGCAACATAATATACTAGTGCTTTCTCCTTCTTTTTCTTCATCTCCTCTCTCTCCCTGCATGGGTGTTTGGCAACATAATATACTAGTGCTTTCTCCTCTCTCTCCCTGCATGGGTGTTTGGCAACATAATATACTAGTGCTTTCTCCTCTCTCTCCCTGCATGGGTGTTTGGCAACATAATATACTAGTGCTTTCTCCTCTCTCTCCCTGCATGGGTGTTTGGCAACATAATATACTAGTGCTTTCTCCTCTCTCTCCCTGCATGGGTGTTTGGCAACATAATATACTAGTGCTTTCTCCTCTCTCTCCCTGCATGGGTGTTTGGCAACATAATATACTAGTGCTTTCTCCTCTCTCTCCCTGCATGGGTGTTTGGCAACATAATATACTAGTGCTTTCTCCTCTCTCTCCCTGCATGGGTGTTTGGCAACATAATATACTAGTGCTTTCTCCTCTCTCTCCCTGCATGGGTGTTTGGCAACATAATATACTAGTGCTTTCTCCTTCTTTTTCTTCATCTCCACTATTTTCTACAACTAGTCAGTTATTCCACACCTCCAACTTCCCCGTTACCTCCCGAGCAACCAGTAAACATTCCCCCATTTTGAGGTTTATTTGTCACAACCTCTGCATCCATTTTGCTGTCATGTGTTCTGAGTTTATAACCAATATATTGATGTGATGATATTGATGTGATTTATTTATCACGGCCCCGCACAATCAAATCAATTGCGGTCGGACTCCCTCTAGTCATTTTTGTCTCTTAATGATTTCATCAGACAGTGTGCTTAAAGCATCAGACACGCTCAGTGCATATAGTTGATTTTATTCAAATGCATAGGATGTCTATATATGGAAAAATACAAATGAGAAAATGTTGTCCGATCAGTTGTTTGCAAGAACAAAAGACTCTCGGTCGACCAATATTTTTTGGGGGTGTCATGGACAGCCCTAGTCAACACTCTAGCTCTGACCCATTCAGGATGAGAATGTTAGGAGGGCAGGCAGGTTGAGGTAGTTCTGTTGGTGTTGGTAAGGTCAGAGAAGGCATGTTGTGAGTGGTTTTCAAACCAGCCTGAACAATCCTCTGAACCCAGGTCGCTGACTGTGTTGAGCAAGATGCACTAGTTAACAGAAGGCTTTAGCCAGATGAATTTCAACAGCCTCATAATACTGCTTGTTGTCAAAAGCCCATGTGACATTGTTTAGACAGGAAATACAACCATCAACCCCCCAGACCTCAGCCCTCCACTACTTCCCTTGGCCTGCCTGCCCGCCTGGGGCAGCGTTGTAAAATCCTTCTGACAGCCAGGTGTAGGCTAAGGTTTGACTCAGTCACACAGGCAGAGCAGAGGGTACACTGACTGGCAGGATCCACCCACTAACACACACTTTTACTTGTAAACTTTTCTGTTGCAAAGATGGTTCCGTTCTGTATGGCTGTGTCTTGTGAACTCCAGCTTTGCTTGTGTGTGTGATTTCATCTTCACTTCACTGTTGTGTAGGGCTTGCAAGTTAACCATTTCACTGTACTTGTGCATGTGGCAACTACAACTTGAAACTTCTACTTGAAACTACAACTTGAAACTTCTACTTCCACTAATGTAGGTTAGAGGCAAACATCAGGGGGAGAGTTGGGATCATTCTAGCTCACTTTCCCCCACATCTCTGGTGTCAACGCACACACAGTATTTTTGCTTGGGTGGCCTCCCTGGATGGGAAGTGGGTCTTGCTCCTTGTGAAATAGGTCATTCAGTCTAGGTTAACAGAACAAGCAGTCTGTATTTTCCTGTTCCCTGCGTCTCGGTCCTCTCCTTCCCTGCGTCTCGGTCCTCTCCTTCCCTGCGTCTCGGTCCTCTCCTTCCCTGCGTCTCGGTCCTTTCACTCCCTGCGTCTCGGTCCTCACTCCCTGCCACCCTGTAGGCCCCATCTATAAGTCACCACTAGCTAGCCCCCTAGACACTAGCTAGCCCACTAGACCAGGGGTGGGTAATTCCAGTCCTTGAGGGCCTGATTGGTGTCACAGTATTTGCCCCAGCTAACTCACCTGACCCCAATAATCACCTAATCATGATCTTCAGTTTAGAATGCAATGTGATTAATCAGCTGTGTTTGCTGGAGAGAGAGAAAAGGTGCCACCAATCAGGCCCTCGAGGACTGGAGTTGCCCAACCGTGCCCTAGACGCTAGCTGGCCCCCTAGACGCTAGCTGGCCCCCTAGCCCTTTAGATAGGGGTTAGGGTGCTATCTTAGACTAGTCTAGGCCCTAACTCCTAGCTTAGACTAGTCTAGACCCCAGGCACTGGGGTTAGATCTGTGAGGACTGGGTCAGTCGGTGTAGGCAATATGTCTACATTTCCTCCTCAGAGGGAAAGGTGGAGCTGCTCTTCGTGTGAAGACCTTTTTAACATGTACACACACACACACTGTACAAAATAGAGGTCGACCGAGTAGGATTTGTCAACGCCGATACCAATACCAATTTATTGGAGGACCAAAAAAAGCCGATACCGATTTAATAAGCCTATTTATTTATTTAGTTATTGATATATATTTGTAATGATGACAATTACAACAATACTGAATGAACACTTTTATTTTAACTTAATATAATACATAAATAACATCTATTTAGTCTCAAATAAATAATGAAACATGTTCAGTTTGGTTTAAATAATCCAAAAACACTCAGTGTTGGAGAAGATAGAAGTGCAATATGTGCCATGTAAAAAAGCTAATGTTTACGTTCCTTGCTCAGAACATGAGAACATATGAAAGCTAGTGGTTCCTTTTAACATGAGTCTTCAAAATTCCCAGGTAAGAAGTTTTAGGGTGTAGTTATTATAGGAATTATGACGCGTCGACTATTTCTCTCAATACCATTTGTTTTTCATATACCTTTGACTATTGGATGTTCTAATAGGCATTTTAGTATTGCCAGCCTAATATCAGGAGTTGATAGGCTTGAAGTCATAAACAGCGCTGTGCTTCAAGCATTGCGAAGAGCTGCTGGCAAACGCAGTAAAGTTTGAATGAATGCTTACGAGCCTGCTGCTGCCTACCACCGCTCAGTCAGACTGCTCTATCAAATATCAAATCATAGACTTAATTATAATATAATAAACACAGAATTACGAGCCTTTGGTCATTAATATGGTCAAATCCAGAAACTATCATCTCGAAAACAAGACGTTTATTCTTTCAGGTAAATACAGAACCGTTCCGTATTTTATCTAACGGGTGGCATCCATAAGTCTAAATATTCCTGTTACATTGCACAACCTCCAATGTTATGTCATAATTATGTTAAATTCTGGCAAATTATTTCGCAACGAGCCAGCCGGCGCAAACTGTTGCATAAACCCTGACTCTGCGTGCAATGAACGCAAGAGAAGTGACACAATTTCCCTAGTTAATATTGCCTGCTAACATGAATTTATTTAAACTAAATATGCAGACAAAAAATATAGTTCTGTGTATTGATTTTAAGAAAAGCATTGATGTTTTTTTTTTTTATATTTAATTTTTTCCTTTTCCAATTAAGAACATTCAAAACGAAAATGAAAAGATATTAGACAACAATATGACAAAGTGACAGTAACAGACTGTCACTTTAAAATAATGAAACATTAAAAAAATTAGGCATTGGATCATATGGTCACCTGCCTTAAGCTACATATTATACAAGGATTATATAGAGATTCAATCAATGTGAGGAGATGCTCCATATCAATGTGATGTGAGGAGAGATGCTCCATATCAATGTGATGTGAGGGGAGATGCTCCATATCAATGTGATGTGGGGGGAGATGCTCCATATCAATGTGATGTGGGGGGAGATGCTCCATATCAATGTGATGTGAGGGGAGATGCTCCATATCAATGTGATGTGAGGGGAGATGCTCCATATCAATGTGATGTGAGGGGAGATGCTCCATATCAATGTGATGTGAGGGGAGATGCTCCATATCAATGTGATGTGAGGGGAGATGCTCCATATCAATGTGATGTGAGGGGAGATGCTCCATATCAATGTGATGTGAGGGAGATGCTCCATATCAATGTGATGTGAGGGGAGATGCTCCATATCAATGTGATGTGAGGGGAGATGCTCCATATCAATGTGATGTGAGGGGAGATGCTCCATATCAATGTGATGTGAGGGGAGATGCTCCATATCAATGTGATGTGAGGGGAGATGCTCCATATCAATGTGATGTGAGGGGAGATGCTCCATATCAATGTGATGTGAGGGGAGATGCTCCATATCAATGTGATGTGAGGGGAGATGCTCCATATCAATGTGATGTGAGGGGAGATGCTCCATATCAATGTGATGTGAGGGGAGATGCTCCATATCAATGTGATGTGAGGGGAGATGCTCCATATCAATGTGATGTGAGGGGAGATGCTCCATATCAATGTGATGTGAGGGGAGATGCTCCATATCAATGTGATGTGAGGGGAGATGCTCCATATCAATGTGATGTGAGGGGAGATGCTCCATATCAATGTGATGTGAGGGGAGATGCTCCATATCAATGTGATGTGAGGGGAGATGCTCCATATCAATGTGATGTGAGGGGAGATGCTCCATATCAATGTGATGTGAGGGGAGATGCTCCATATCAATGTGATGTGAGGGGAGATGCTCCATATCAATGTGATGTGAGGGGAGATGCTCCATATCAATGTGATGTGAGGGGAGATGCTCCATATCAATGTGATGTGAGGGGAGATGCTCCATATCAATGTGATGTGAGGGGAGATGCTCCATATCAATGTGATGTGAGGGGAGATGCTCCATATCAATGTGATGTGAGGGGAGATGCTCCATATCAATGTGATGTGAGGGGAGATGCTCCATATCAATGTGATGTGAGGGGAGATGCTCCATATCAATGTGATGTGAGGGGAGATGCTCCATATCAATGTGAGGGGAGATGCTCCATATCAATGTGAGGGGAGATGCTCCATATCAATGTGAGGGGAGATGCTCCATATCAATGTGAGGGGAGATGCTCCATATCAATGTGAGGGGAGATGCTCCATATCAATGTGAGGGGAGATGCTCCATATCAATGTGAGGGGAGATGCTCCATATCAATGTGAGGGGAGATGCTCCATATCAATGTGAGGGGAGATGCTCCATATCAATGTGAGGGGAGATGCTCCATATCAATGTGAGGGGAGATGCTCCATATCAATGTGAGGGGAGATGCTCCATATCAATGTGAGGGGAGATGCTCCATATCAATGTGAGGGGAGATGCTCCATATCAATGTGAGGGGAGATGCTCCATATCAATGTGAGGGGAGATGCTCCATATCAATGTGAGGGGAGATGCTCCATATCAATGTGAGGGGAGATGCTCCATATCGATGTGATGTGAGATGCTCCATATCGATGTGATGTGAGATGCTCCATATCGATGTGATGTGAGATGCTCCATATCGATGTGAGGTGAGATGCTCCCTATCGATGTGAGGGGAGATGCTCCCTATCGATGTGAGGGGAGATGCTCCCTATCGATGTGAGGGGAGATGCTCCCTATCGATGTGAGGGGAGATGCTCCCTATCGATGTGAGGGGAGATGCTCCCTATCGATGTGAGGGGAGATGCTCCCTATCGATGTGAGGGGAGATGCTCCCTATCGATGTGAGGGGAGATGCTCCCTATCGATGTGAGGGGAGATGCTCCCTATCGATGTGAGGGGAGATGCTCCCTATCGATGTGAGGGGAGATGCTCCCTATCGATGTGAGGGGAGATGCTCCCTATCGATGTGATGTGAGGGGAGATGCTCCATATAAATATATAAAAGGTTGCCAAATTCTGTAAAATATGTCTAACTTATTCCTCAAGCAGTAAGTGATTTTCTCCCGTGGGATACAACTATTAACTTCCAATAGCCACATTTCAACTGGCAGGGAGGAATCCGATTTCCATTTCAAGGCAATACATTTCTGTTAGCTGTGTAGTATGACTTTGCCTAAGATTGGAATTAGTAAAGTTACCCAGTAGACAGACGTCCGGGTCTAAAGGGAATGCAACCCCGTGAATTGAGAATAAGGTATCGCATGCCCCCTGCCAGAAACCGTGTAGTTTTGAACACTGCCAAGTGGAATGTTACTTCATCTGAGCCACATCTAAAACATAGAGAGGTGATATCAGGGTTGAACTGCGGTCTAGATGGGGTGATATAGAGCTGATGGAGGAAATGAAACTGGATCAGTCTGTATCTGGACTTCAATGTGGAAGTAACACCATCCCTGCATAGGTCACTCCATAGACCCTCATCAAGATTAATACCCAAATCTTTTCCCCATCTAAGTCGGGGTTTATCAAGCTCAGGCAGTGTTAGTCCTGACATAAGAGCGTCGTAAACACGGGGGAAAAGGCATTGACGTTTATGGTTAGGTACATTCGTGCAACGATCCATGTCTCAATTGTCTCCAGGCTTATTCTTCTTTAACATGTCTCCACCCCTTCATCTACACTGGTTGAAGTGGATTTAACAAGTGACATCAATAAGCTTTCATCATAGCTTTCACCTGGTCAGTCTGTCATGGAAAGAGCAGGTGTTCCTAATGTTTTGTACACTCTGTGTATACACCCAAGACAGTGAAGCTTGTCAAATCAGTTTTCCTGACTTGGATCTAACCCATGCTTGTGTTTTCTGTGTTTCTTTATGAATGCCTCTTCTAACATTGGATTGGCTGTGGCTGGACTTGCCTCTACGATCACCTGCCTGGCTTCATTGGTCTGGTTTTGCCCCCATGCCTGTGTTTCCTGTGATGACCTTTAACCCGGAAGGCATTGGTAAACTTTCAACTGCGGATGGTAAAGCGTTTGCAGATCCCGAGGTGCTGCGGAGGCTGACGTCGTCAGTGAGCTGTGCCCTGGACGAGGCGGCTGCCGCCCTGACGCGCATGAGAGCAGAGAACACACTCAACGCTGGCCAGGCCGACAAGTATGTATCTACCCCAGTCTGTAAATCAAATCAGTCTATTGCTCAAATACACATGTTCAGCAGATGTTATTGCGGGTGTAGCAAAATGCTTGTGTTTCTAGCTCCAACAATGCAGTAATATCTAGCAATTCACGACATTACACACAAACTTAAGTAAAAGAATGGAATTAAAGAATATATAAATATTAGGACGGGCAATGTTGGCGTGGCATTGACTAAAATACAGTAGAATAGAATACATTATATACAATGAGATGAGTAAAGCAAAAATATGTTAACATTATTAAAGTGACTAGTGTTCCATTATTAAAGTGACCAGTGATTTCAAGTCTATTTATGAAGGGCAGCAGCCTCTAAGGTGCAGGGTTAGATAGCCATCACATACCTCGTGATGGCTATTTAACAGTCTGATGGCCTTGAGATAGAAGCTGTTTTTCAGTCTCTCGGTCCCAGCTTTGATGCACCTGTACTGACCTCGCCTTCTGGATGATAGCGGTGTGAACAGGCAGTGGCTCGGGTGGTTGTTGTCCTTGAGGATCTTTTTGGCCTTCCTGTGACATCGGGTGCTGTAGGTGTCCTGGAGGGCAGGTAGTTTGCCCCCGGGGATGCGTTGTGCAGACCGCACCACACTCTGGAGAGCGTTGTGGTTGCAGTCGCTGCAGTTGCCGTACCAGGTGGTGATACAGCCCGACAGGATGCTGTCAATTGTGCATCTGTAAAAGTTTGAGGGTTTTTGGTGCCAAGCCAAATTTCATCAGCCTGCTGAGGTTGAAGAGGCGTTGTTGCGCCTTCTACCCCACCCTGTCTGTGTGGGTGGAACATTTCAGTTGGTCAGTGATGTTTACGCTGAGGAACTTGAAGTTTTCCACCTGCTCCAATGCTGTCCCTTCGATGTGGATAGTGGGGTGCTCCCGCTGCTGTTTCCTGACGTCCACACTGAGTTTTGTCGACATTGATGGAGAGGTTATTGTTCTGACACCACATTCCGAGGGCTCTCGCCTCCTCCCTGTAGGCCGTCTCGTCGTTGTTGGTAATCAAGCCCACTACTGTTGTGTCGTCTGCAAACTTGATGATTGAGTTGGAGGCGTGCATGGCCACGCAGTCATGGGTGAACAGGGAGTACAGGAGGGGGCTGAGAACGCACCCTTGTGGAGCCCCTGTGTTGAGGATCAGCTTCACCACCTGGGGGCGGCCCGTCAGGAAGTCCAAGACCCAGTTGCACAGGGCGGGGTTCAGACCCAGGGTCTGAGCTTAATGATGAGCTTGGAGAGTACCATGGTGTTAAATGCTGAGCTATAGCCAATGAACAGCATTCTTACATAGGTATTCCTCTTGTCCAGATGGGATAGGACAGTGTGCAGTGTGATGGCGATTGCATCTTCTGTGGAACTGTTGGGGCAGTATGCAAACTGAAGTGGGTCTAGGGTGGCAGGTAAGGTGGAGGTGATATGATCCTTGACTAGTCTCTCAAATCACTTCATGATGACAGAAGTGAGTGCTACGGGGCTATAGTCATTTACTTCAGTTACCTTAGCCTTCTTGGGTACAAGAACAATGGTGGCCATCTTGAAGCATGTGGGAACAGCAGACAGGGATTGATTGAATATGTCCATAAACACACCAGCCAGCTGGTCTGCTCATGCTCTGAGGACGCGGCTAGAGATGCCGTCTGGGCCGGCAGCCTTGTGAGGGTTAACACGTTTAAATATCTTACTCACGTCGGCCATGGAGAAGGAGAGCCCACAGTTCTTGGTAGCGGGCCGCTTCGGTGGCACTGTTATCCTCAAAGCAGGTGAAGATGTTTAGCTTGTCCGGGAGCAACACGTCGGTGTCCCAGACCTCCTTGTAGTCTGTGATTGTCTATAGACCCTGCCACATATGTCTGAGCCGTTGAATTGCGACTCTACTTTGTCTCTATACTGACGTTTTGCCTGTTTGATTGCCTTACGGAGGGAATCAAACAGGCAACATCAATATATCTATCAATACACAAAACACACTCAACGCTGGCCAGGCTGACAAGTATGTGACACCCACTGAATATAGCAGTATCTGCATTTCAATCAGTCAGTGTGTTACCTCTGTGATCCATCAGTCAGTGTGTTACGTCTGTGATCAATATGTCAATCAATCAGTCAGTGTGTTACGTCTGTGATCAATCAGTCAGTGTGTTACCTCTGTGATCCATCAGTCAGTGTGTTACGTCTGATCAGTATGTTAATCAGTCAGTGTGTTACCTCTGATCAATATGTCTGGTTGTTTTTCTTTAAAAATAATAGTAGAAGTGTGATTATGAGGTGTGTGTGTGTAAGGGCTGTGTGTGTGTTCTGCTGTCACAGGGGCAGTAATTGTAGCAGTCTGGTTATTTTCAGCCGGAGTCTAGCTGAGGCGTGTTCGGACGGAGACGTGAACGCCGTGAGGAAGCTGCTAGACGAGGGGCGGAGCGTCAACGAACACACTGAGGAAGGAGAGAGTCTTCTCTGCCTCGCCTGCTCTGCTGGATACTATGAACTCGCACAGGTGTGTGTGTGTGAGAGAGAACAGTGCAGTGTGTGTGTGAGAGATAGGTGCAGTGTGTGTGTGTGTGTGTGTGTGAGAGGACAGTGCAGTGTGTGTGTGTGTGTGTGTGTGAGAGAGAACAGTGCAGTGTGTGTGTGTGTGTGAGAGAGAGAACAGTGCAGTGTGTGTGTGTGTGAGAGAGAGAACAGCGCAGTGTGTGTGTGTGTGAGAGAACAGCGCAGTGTGTGTGTGTGTGAGAGAACAGCGCAGTGTGTGTGTGTGTGAGAGAACAGCGCAGTGTGTGTGTGTGTGTGTGTGAGAACAGCGCTGTGTGTGTGTGTGAGAGAGAGAACAGCGCAGTGTGTGTGTGTGTGAGAGAACAGCGCTGTGTGTGTGTGTGAGAGAACAGCGCCGTGTGTGTGTGTGAGAGAACAGTACAGTGTGTGTGTGAGAGAGAGCAGTACAGTGTGTGTGTGTGTGTGTGTGAGAGAACAGTGCAGTGTGTGTGTGTGTGTGTGTGAGAGAGAACAGTGCTGTGTGTGTGTGTGAGAGAACAGTGCAGTGTGTGTGCTTGCACAAATGTGTAATCGTCCTTTTAAAAAACAAATTTAAGTCATTTTAGTAACTTTGGTGAAGTGTCTCTTTTTTGGGGGGGTGAGGTCAGGATGAGGTTGAGTCCCCCACAAACACTCTACACCATACATTTACATTATATGACCTCTGATCCCCGACCCCTGCTGTGATTGGTGGTTAGGTGCTGCTGGCCATGCATGCCAACGTGGAGGACCGGGGGATTAAAGGTGACATCACGCCCCTGATGGCGGCGGCGAGCGGCGGTTACGTCGACATCGTCAAGCTGCTCCTGGTCCACGGGGCTGACGCCAACGCACAGTCCTCCACCGGTACGAATACACACTCCTTTTCCATCTGCCTTGTGTGTGTGGTTATTTATTGTCATCATTTTTTTGTCCAAACCAAAGTGTTTAGATTTCTGCTTGGATAATATGTCTCTCTCCCTCTGTAGGTAACACAGCCCTGACGTACGGTCTCTCTCCCTCTGTAGGTAACACAGCCCTGACGTACGGTCTCTCTCCCTCTGTAGGTAACACAGCCCTGACGTACGCCTGTGCTGGGGGGTTCGTAGATGTGGTGAAGGTTCTCCTAAAGGAGGGGGCCAACATCGAGGACCACAACGAGAACGGACACACCCCTCTAATGGAGGGGGCGAGCGCGGGCCACGTGGAGGTGGCCAGGGTTCTGCTGGAGTACGGCGCCGGGATCAACACACACTCCAACGAGTTCAAGGAGAGCGCCCTCACACTCGCCTGCTACAAAGGTCTTCTTCACTTGTTGTCTACGTATTCAAGTGTTACCTTTGTTTTGTTACGTTTTCTGGTGGCCCCCCCCCCCAATGCATCATTCAGAGTCTCAGACAACAAAATGTCCATTTCTATTAAATGATTTCCCTCCCTCCAGGTCATCTGGACATGGTAAGGTTTCTGCTGGAAGCCGGGGCAGATCAGGAGCATAAGACGGATGAGATGCACACAGCGCTGATGGAAGCCTGCATGGTGAGCATATGACCCAACACACAGCCTCTCTCTACCTGCATGTCAACCTTGTGTCATAACCCACTCAGGTGCTTATGTTGTCCCTGTGTGTGTGTGCTTCCTGTCCCAGGATGGGCATGTGGAGGTGGCACGGCTGCTGTTGGACAGCGGGGCGCAGGTCAACATGCCAGCTGACTCCTTCGAGTCGCCCCTCACCCTGGCAGCCTGCGGCGGGCATGTAGATCTAGCAGCTCTGCTCATAGAGAGAGGGGCCAACCTAGAGGAGGTGAGTAGCAACACACAGTCCTATTGGAGTGTATGTTTTCATGTGTGTCTAGATGAATGATGAGGGCTACAGCCCTCTGATGGGTTAGCGTCCAACACAGAGCGAGAGATGGTGAATCCCAAACCACCACCTCTCCCTTACCAACCCGCGTGAAGGGCCCTCGGTTGTCACTCTGAGGGTGACTTCCAGAGAGTGGCAAGGCGATGTTAAACCCATCAACTTCAGGACACACACCTGACTTACGTCACGCAGTTCATGTTCTGCTTTTAGTAAAAAACCCTGTCGTTTTACAGAACATAAACCTCTAACAGTCAAACGTTTCATTTGAGAGGTATTTGTCTTTTACATGTCAAGTCTCGACATCAGGCAAACCAATGCACGTGTCATAGAATTAAGCACCCCTTTCCATTCTTTTGTGTGAAATTGCACACATTTTAAAATAACATGGTGCCTTATGGGATTCCACTTCGCTATGAAGCCAGTAGCATTGCAGGCTCAGTCAAAGTGCCTACTGGAGGGGATAATGAGCCCCTACGCCCTGGATCGTTTTCACTCCTTCAGCTTTGGGACAGTTGTGCAAATGGCGAAGGTGCGCGTGAACTCTGAAATGGAGGGGCCAGGGGAAGGGGGTGTTTTAGGATTCAGCCGCTGAGTAACAGTGTATGTTTTAATGTGTCTAGGTGAATGATGAAGGTTACACCCCTCTGATGGAGGCAGCTAGAGAAGGTCATGAAGAGATGGTGGCCCTGCTACTGGCTCAGGGTAATCAACTGGCAGATAAATGGATACCTGCACACTGTTCAATGCTCTTGCATATATACTATGTTATTGTGTGTAATGAAGTACTTTGTCAGGCCTGTTGGAGAGAGTCTCACTCCTAATATAGACCCTAACCTCTCATCTCTCTCCCTCCCTCCAGGTGCGAACATCAACGCCCAGACGGAGGAGACGCAGGAGACAGCCTTGACGCTGTCCTGCTGTGGAGGGTTCCTGGAGGTGGCGGACTTCCTCATCAAGGCCGGGGCCGACATCGAGCTGGGCTGCTCCACTCCTCTCATGGAGGCTGCACAGGAGGGACACCTGGAGCTGGTCAAATACCTCCTGGCTGCAGGTGAGATGGGGAATCATATTGAAGATTCTTAGTTTGATCTTTAGTATTTTTGTAGGGAACTTATGTGAGACTCCAGTTCTTAGCCTGGTAACTAGATGGATATTGTAGGTAAAGTTGACAACCTCTGCCTTTTAACAGGGCTTGTTAGTTTTTCTTTTGGCTCACCTCTGAATTCTCTCTGTAGGGGCGAACGTGCACGCTACCACGGCGACGGGAGACACAGCGCTGACGTACGCGTGTGAGAACGGACACACTGACGTGGCCGACGTTCTACTGCAGACTGGAGCCGATCTGGTACGCCTGTTATCTTTCATTCTTTCCTTCTCTTCTTTCCTTCTTTCCTTATGTCCTTTCCTTCTTTCCTTTCCGTATGTCCTTTCCTTCTTTCCTTTCCGTATGTCCTTATGTCCTTATTTTCTTTCCTTCTTTCCTTCTCTTCTTTCCATCTTTCCTTCGCTCCTTCTCGTCTTCTTTCCTTATGTCCTTTCCTTCTTTCCTTATGTCCTTGTTTTCCTTCTTTCCTTATGTCCTTTCCTTCTTTC
Organism: Salvelinus namaycush; assembly: GCF_016432855.1. NCBI lineage: Eukaryota > Metazoa > Chordata > Actinopteri > Salmoniformes > Salmonidae > Salvelinus > Salvelinus namaycush. The sequence goes on along the minus strand of NC_052311.1, from coordinate 8,183,709 downwards.
CTTATGTCCTTTCCTTCTTTCCTTATGTCCTTGTCCTTATTTTCTTTCCTTCTTTCTTTCCTTCCGCCCATATCCTCTCCTAAAATCCACGTCCTGTTTGTCTGTTTTCCAGGAGCATGAGTCTGAGGGAGGGAGGACACCCCTGATGAAGGCAGCCAGAGCAGGACACCTCTGCACCGTGCAGTTCCTCATCAGCAAGGGTGGGTTAGGTTAGACAGTTTTTTAAACCACTACAATGCCCTTTAAAACTAAGTCCTACTATGGCAGACACTGGAAGGAGAAGTTGAAGTGACGAAGTGAGTGCTTTGCATTTCGCCCCTGTCCAGTCGTGAAATCCATAGATTAGGGCCTAATGAATTTATTTCAATCAACTTATTTCCCTCTATAAAATTTAACTCAGTAATATTCTTGCGTTTTAGATTTGACTTCCTGTGTTTTGTGTCCAGGTGCTAATGTGAACAGAGCGACAGCTAACAAGGACCACACGGTGGTGTCTCTGGCCTGCGCTGGAGGACACCTGGCTGTGGTAGAGCTGCTGCTGGCGCACGGAGCTGACCCTACACACAGACTGAAGGTAAAACACACACAGACTGAAGGTAAAACACACACAGACTGAAGGTAAAACACACACAGACTGAAGGTAAAACACACACAGACTGAAGGTAAAACACACACAGACTGAAGGTAAAACACACACAGACTGAAGGTAAAACACACACAGACTGAAGGTAAAACACACACAGACTGAAGGTAAAACACACACAGACTGAAGGTAAAACACACACAGACTGAAGGTAAAACACACACACACAGACAGACTGAAGGTAAAACACACACACACAGACAGACTGAAGGTAAAACACACACACACAGACAGACTGAAGGTAAAACACACACACACAGACAGACTGAAGGTAAAACACACACACACAGACAGACTGAAGGTAAAACACACACACACAGACAGACTGAAGGTAAAACACACACACACAGACAGACTGAAGGTAAAACACACACACACAGACAGACTGAAGGTAAAACACACACACACAGACAGACTGAAGGTAAAACACACACACACAGACAGACTGAAGGTAAAACACACACACACAGACAGACTGAAGGTAAAACACACACACACAGACAGACTGAAGGTAAAACACACACACACAGACAGACTGAAGGTAAAACACACACACACAGACAGACTGAAGGTAAAACACACACACACAGACAGACTGAAGGTAAAACACACACACACAGACAGACTGAAGGTAAAACACACACACACACAGACAGACTGAAGGTAAAACACACACACACACAGACAGACTGAAGGTAAAACACACACACACACAGACAGACTGAAGGTAAAACACACACACACACACACAGACAGACTGAAGGTAAAACACACACACACACACACAGACAGACTGAAGGTAAAACACACACACACACAGACAGACTGAAGGTAAAACACACACACACACACACAGACAGACTGAAGGTAAAACACACACACACACAGACAGACTGAAGGTAAAACACACACACACACAGACAGACTGAAGGTAAAACACACACACACAGACAGACTGAAGGTAAAACACACACACACAGACAGACTGAAGGTAAAACACACACACACAGACAGACTGAAGGTAAAACACACATCAAACTCATGCGGAAGCTGTCTCGGCCATAGGAACAAGAGTATCATAATAGAAAGTTAACTGTAATGAAGCCTCGTGCACACTTACTCACTTCCGGTTTCTCCTCCAATAGGACGGCTCGACGATGCTGATTGAAGCTGCGAAGGGTGGCCACACCAACGTGGTGTCCTACCTGCTAGACTTCCCTAACAACATCCTGTCTGTCCACGCGCCCGACCTCTGCCAACTCACACCCCCCTCACAAGACCCCTCTCAGGTTAGACATTTTTTATGAAATTGTTTTACCCTATTGAAACAGGAAATGGCCAGCATGGACATTGTCTTTAACTAGTTGTTTTACGACCACTAATCTATCCCCAGGTTCCTCGTGTCCCATTCCAGGCCTTGGCCATGGTGGTTCCCCCCCAGGAGCCAGACAGAACCCCCTCCAACATCACCACGTCCCCACCACCCGTCTCCAGCAAAGGTGAAATGGAGAGCCTTGGCTTGGCCTGTTTTGTTGTAATGTGACCTAATCCTGCAAAACATCCCACTCTCCCTCGTTCCCTCCATCTCTCTCCATCCTCTTCATCCCTCTTCTTCATCCATTCCTCCACCAGGTTCGTCCAAGCAGAGACAGGCTGCCCTCACTCCCAGCCCTTCCAGTCCAGGGGGGGTGCGTCCCGGCCCGGGGCCCGGGGATGCAGAGGCCTTGCCCCCCTTCCACCTGTGCCAGCCCCTGGAGTGTATCGTGGAGGAGACAGAGGGGAAGCTTAATGAGCTGGGCCAGAGGATCTCAGCCATAGAGAAGGCCCAGCTGCAGTCTCTGGAACTCATTCAGGGAGAGCCGCTCACCAAAGACAAGATCGAAGAGCTGAAGAAGAGCCGGGAGGAGCAGGTGAAAGCAGACAGAGGATCATTCATAGTTATTGGACCACAGAAATTCTTTTGAATTACTTCCCCAAACTCGGTCCTGGGGGTTTTTCCTCTAGCACTACACAGCTGATTCAAATAATCAAATCTTGATGACTTCATTACCCTTGGAGTCCCCAGGACCGAGTTTGGGGAACACTGTCATAGACCCTCAATACAAGTATATGGCACACAACGGAAACTTTTAGCTTTTTGCAACACAAAGCGAAAATGTGCGTTTCTAATTCCAGGCAGTCCAGGTAGTCCCATCCTGTTTCATTTATTTAGTTTGGTGCCTAATGAGCAGGGGACAGATCGATAAGCTCCACCCATCTAGTCTTTCAACGAATTGATGTGCGAGGTCTGACCATAGAACTATGGGTCTGATTTCTCCCCCCCGTGGCGACGTGTCTTTCAGGTCCAGAAGAAGAAGAAGATCCTGAAGGAGCTGCAGAAGGTGGAGCGCCAGCTGCAGTTGAAGACCCAGCAGCAGTTCACCAAAGAGTACATGGAGGCCAAGGGCCTGAAGGAAGAGCAGGAGGCAGGCCAGGGTTCGGGGCCAGGGCCGGGGGAAGGGGCCAACACTACCATGCCTGGGGCCCTCACAGCATCACCAGGGGTTAACGTGCACACACAGCCTGGGTCGGATACAGGGTCTGACGAGGAGGAGAACAGAGAGGAGGAAGAAGAGGTTAGGAGTTGGTGGTGGTCTGTTTTTTTGTCATTTTGGTCTGAAGGGTAATTAGGAGTTTCTGCTTTTCTGGCGTTATCCTCCATTCATATCTAATTGAAGCGGTCCGCCCCCTCGCATCTAATAGAAGCGGACTGATCCGCCCCCTCGCATCTAATAGAAGCGGACTGATCCGCCCCCTCGCATCTAATTGAAGCGGACTGATCCGCCCCCTCGCATCTAATAGAAGCGGACTGATCCGCCCCCTCGCATCTAATAGAAGCGGACTGATCCGCCCCCTCGCATCTAATAGAAGCGGACTGATCCGCCCCCTCGCATCTAATTGAAGCGGACTGATCCGCCCCCTCGTATCTAATAGAAGCGGACTGATCCGCCCCCTCGCATCTAATAGAAGCGGACTGATCCGCCCCCTCGCATCTAATAGAAGCGGACTGATCCGCCCCCTCGCATCTAATAGAAGCGGACTGATCCGCCCCCTCGCATCTAATAGAAGCGGACTGATCCGCCCCCTCGCATCTAATAGAAGCGGACTGATCCGCCCCCTCGCATCTAATAGAAGCGGACTGATCGCCCCCTCGCATCTAATAGAAGCGGACTGATCCGCCCCCTCGCATCTAATAGAAGCGGACTGATCCGCCCCCTCGCATCTAATAGAAGCGGACTGATCCGCCCCCTCGCATCTAATAGAAGCGGACTGATCCGCCCCCTCGCATCTAATTGAAGCGGACTGATCCGCCCCCTCGCATCTAATAGAAGCGGACTGATCCGCCCCCTCGCATCTAATAGAAGCGGACTGATCCGCCCCCTCGCATCTAATAGAAGCGGACTGATCCGCCCCCTCGCATCTAATAGAAGCGGACTGATCCGCCCCCTCGCATCTAATAGAAGCGGACTGATCCGCCCCCTCGCATCTAATAGAAGCGGACTGATCCGCCCCCTCGCATCTAATAGAAGCGGACTGATCCGCCCCCTCGCATCTAATAGAAGCGGACTGATCCGCCCCCTCGCATCTAATAGAAGCGGACTGATCCGCCCCCTCGCATCTAATAGAAGCGGACTGATCCGCCCCCTCGCATCTAATAGAAGCGGACTGATCCGCCCCCTCGCATCTAATAGAAGCGGACTGATCCGCCCCCTCGCATCTAATAGAAGCGGACTGATCCGCCCCCTCGCATCTAATAGAAGCGGACTGATCCGCCCCCTCGCATCTAATAGAAGCGGACTGATCCGCCCCCTCGCATCTAATAGAAGCGGACTGATCCGCCCCCTCGCATCTAATAGAAGCGGACTGATCCGCCCCCTCGCATCTAATAGAAGCGGACTGATCCGCCCCCTCGCATCTAATAGAAGCGGACTGATCCGCCCCCTCGCATGCATCTAATAGAAGCGGACTGATCCGCCCCCTCGCATGCATCTAATAGAAGCGGACTGATCCGCCCCCTCGCATGCATCTAATAGAAGCGGACTGATCCGCCCCCTCGCATGCATCTAATAGAAGCGGACTGATCCGCCCCCTCGCATGCATCTAATAGAAGCGGACTGATCCGCCCCCCTCGCATGCATCTAATAGAAGCGGACTGATCCGCCCCCTCGCATGCATCTAATAGAAGCGGACTGATCCGCCCCCTCGCATGCATCTAATAGAAGCGGACTGATCCGCCCCCTCGCATGCATCTAATAGAAGCGGACTGATCCGCCCCCTCGCATGCATCTAATAGAAGCGGACTGATCCGCCCCCTCGCATGCATCTAATAGAAGCGGACTGATCCGCCCCCTCGCATGCATCTAATAGAAGCGGACTGATCCGCCCCCCTCGCATGCATCTAATAGAAGCGGACTGATCCGCCCCCTCGCATGCATCTAATAGAAGCGGACTGATCCGCCCCCTCGCATGCATCTAATAGAAGCGGACTGATCCGCCCCCTCGCATGCATCTAATAGAAGCGGACTGATCCGCCCCCTCGCATGCATCTAATAGAAGCGGACTGATCCGCCCCCTCGCATGCATCTAATAGAAGCGGACTGATCCGCCCCCTCGCATGCATCTAATAGAAGCGGACTGATCCGCCCCCTCGCATGCATCTAATAGAAGCGGACTGATCCGCCCCCTCGCATGCATCTAATAGAAGCGGACTGATCCGCCCCCTCGCATGCATCTAATAGAAGCGGACTGATCCGCCCCCTCGCATGCATCTAATAGAAGCGGACTGATCCGCCCCCTCGCATGCATCTAATAGAAGCGGACTGATCCGCCCCCTCGCATGCATCTAATAGAAGCGGACTGATCCGCCCCCTCGCATGCATCTAATAGAAGCGGACTGATCCGCCCCCTCGCATGCATCTAATAGAAGCGGACTGATCCGCCCCCTCGCATGCATCTAATAGAAGCGGACTGATCCGCCCCCTCGCATGCATCTAATAGAAGCGGACTGATCCGCCCCCTCGCATGCATCTAATAGAAGCGGACTGATCCGCCCCCTCGCATGCATCTAATAGAAGCGGACTGATCCGCCCCCTCGCATGCATCTAATAGAAGCGGACTGATCCGCCCCCTCGCATGCATCTAATAGAAGCGGACTGATCCGCCCCCTCGCATGCATCTAATAGAAGCGGACTGATCCGCCCCCTCGCATGCATCTAATAGAAGCGGACTGATCCGCCCCCTCGCATGCATCTAATAGAAGCGGACTGATCCGCCCCCTCGCATGCATCTAATAGAAGCGGACTGATCCGCCCCCTCGCATGCATCTAATAGAAGCGGACTGATCCGCCCCCTCGCATGCATCTAATAGAAGCGGACTGATCCGCCCCCTCGCATGCATCTAATAGAAGCGGACTGATCCGCCCCCTCGCATGCATCTAATAGAAGCGGACTGATCCGCCCCCTCGCATGCATCTAATAGAAGCGGACTGATCCGCCCCCTCGCATGCATCTAATAGAAGCGGACTGATCCGCCCCCTCGCATGCATCTAATAGAAGCGGACTGATCCGCCCCCTCGCATGCATCTAATAGAAGCGGACTGATCCGCCCCCTCGCATGCATCTAATAGAAGCGGACTGATCCGCCCCCTCGCATGCATCTAATAGAAGCGGACTGATCCGCCCCCTCGCATGCATCTAATAGAAGCGGACTGATCCGCCCCCTCGCATGCATCTAATAGAAGCGGACTGATCCGCCCCCTCGCATGCATCTAATAGAAGCGGACTGATCCGCCCCCTCGCATCCATCTAATAGAAGCGGACTGATCCGCCCCCTCGCATCCATCTAATAGAAGCGGACTGATCCGCCCCCTCGCATCCATCTAATAGAAGCGGACTGATCCGCCCCCTCGCATCCATCTAATAGAAGCGGACTGATCCGCCCCCTCGCATCCATCTAATAGAAGCGGACTGATCCGCCCCCTCGCATGCATCTAATAGAAGCGGACTGATCCGCCCCCTCGCATGCATCTAATAGAAGCGGACTGATCCGCCCCTGCTGTGTTTTGTGAACTGTTTTATTTAGATGCTTTGTTTGATTTTTAGAAGTTTACCTCATTTCAATTCCAGGATGATGAGGATGAAGATGATGAAGACGATGAAGTGGAAGGAGAGGAGGAAGATTACGCTAAGCTACCCCAGGTGGACACTATCCTCTACAGGGATGGACAGCAGCCCCCCCTGCCCCTCTCGCCCTACCCCCAGCCCCTGTCCTCCCCCCACTCCCATCTCCACCCTCTTCCTCCCCCCCTCCAGACCGCCTTCGTGCCCATCCAGCCCCTACCTGAGTACAGCCCGTGCCCAGCTGACTACCCCTGCCCTGGCACTACCAGCCCTGAGCTGCAGAGGGTACTGGTGGGCCGGCAGATGCCGTGTCAAGGTCAGGGGTTAGGACCAGGGATGGTAGGGCAGCATGCCCCAGACGGACTCATGGTGGCTTCGCCCGCTCAGACGCTTACAGACACACTGGATGACATCATGGCAGGTGAGTTTGTGTAGCGTGGCGTTGTCTTACAGCTGTTCTGCCTGTTGTGGGTGGCTGCATCTCAATAGTCTTAACTCATTTCCTTAGAATTCTCCTTTCCTTCAACTGCACTGATTTGAAAGATCAGGACTGATGAACAAATTCCCCAGAAGAAAGGCCTGGAAAGTAACAAATACTAACTTTTCTCTCTCTCTCCCCCTCCCTCCGTTCTCTCCTTCTTGCTCTGTTCCAGCAGCGGTGAGCAGCAGAGTACCCATGTTAAACACTACGACGTCCCCCACCCCCCTGTCTGACCCCCTCTCACAGACCCCCTCCAACATGGGCTCACCCCCCTCCCCACTGCCCCTCTACCCCTCTGTGGACATCGACGCACACGTAAGTCACTCCTCACACACACTGTGGTTATCAGGGCTCATGTAAAGGCCATTCAAGGCTGAGAGACACACAGCGTTGTAAGTGTCCCTCTCCTTTCAGACGGAGAGTAATCATGACACAGCGCTGACGCTGGCATGTGCTGGAGGACACGAGGAGCTGGTGTCTGTTCTCATTGCACGAGGAGCCAACATCGAGCACCGCGACAAGAAAGGTAACACACACACACGACGTTACTGTCCAGTGTGAGGGCCTGTTTATCCGCAAGACTTGTTTTAATTTCTGATGAATCGCGAATATATAGATGTTGACACACAAGGCAGGATTTATACAGTGTTCAAAGTGCTTCACATTGTATTGGGTGTATCTGTACATCTGGTTGTGACCCCCTCTGCTCGTCCTCTCCCCAGGGTTCACCCCTCTGATCCTGGCTGCGACAGCGGGCCACGCAGGGGTGGTGGAGGTCCTTCTGGATAAAGGGGGCGACATAGAGGCCCAGTCAGAGAGAACCAAAGACACGCCCCTCTCCCTGGCCTGCTCAGGGGGACGACAAGAGGTACACACCACAGAGGTCTGATTGCACACCACAGGGGTCTGATTGCACACCACAGGGGTCTGATTGCACACCACAGGGGTCTGATTTAAATTTGTTTTTTTATTATTTCTAATAATTCTATGGTACACGCTCACTTCCCTTCTATGAATCACCACACTGAACCGACTCACCTTTCACTGACTGAAATAGCATATTGAAAACATAGTGAAGACTATGTGCCAGTACTTACAGATAACTGTAATTTCCTTTCCTAGGTGGTGGAGTTGTTGCTGTTGCGAGGAGCCAATAAAGAGCATCGTAACGTGTCAGACTACACTCCTTTGAGCCTGGCGGCGTCTGGAGGCTATGTCAACATCATCAAGATCCTCCTCAACGCCGGCTCAGAGATCAACTCCAGGTACTGGACAGGGCGAGGCAGGACAGGGCGAGGCCACATCTTCTCTTCTCTTTTAACTGATACCTCTACTTTTACTTTTCCAGGTCTTCATCAAATACATTTCTTCATCAAATACATTTCTTCATCAAACTTCCACTGGGTTGTTAAAATAATGGTAACTGCACCTTTCTCTAGGACGGGCAGTAAGCTGGGTATCTCTCCCCTGATGCTGGCAGCGATGAACGGTCACGTACCAGCGGTCAAGCTGCTGCTGGACATGGGCTCAGACATCAACGCTCAGATCGAGACCAACAGGAACACTGCTCTGACTCTGGCCTGCTTCCAGGGCCGCGCTGAGGTGGTCAGTCTGCTGCTGGACCGCAAGGCCAACGTAGAGCACAGAGCCAAGGTGAGGAGACGGGACCGTTCACAGTCCATGTTATAGTAGTATATAAAGGGAGTCCAGAGCCAAGGTACATATAGGCTCTGGTGAATATTAACTTGAGAATTGTCACTCCGTCTCCCATTGACATCCGTGTGTGAGTGTGTGATACTGTATGTGTGATGTTGACCTGGCCCTCCCCTGGTAGACTGGTCTGACCCCTCTGATGGAGGCAGCGTCGGGGGGCTATGCTGAGGTGGGCCGGGTGCTGCTGGATAAAGGGGCTGACGTCAACGCCCCTCCTGTCCCCTCGTCCCGGGACACAGCCCTCACCATCGCTGCAGACAAGGGCCACTACAAGTTCTGTGAGCTGCTCATCAATAGGTGGGTGTTAAACCAATCAATCAATCTGTCTGAGTGGGTATTCATTTTGAAAGCAGGAATTTCCCTAGAAGGTCATGTTTTCTTTCTCTCGTTCTTTTTATCCTGTGTTTATCTGTTGTCTTTGTTTTCCTCCGTTCTCCAGAGGGGCTCATATTGACGTGCGCAATAAGAAAGGGAACACACCTCTGTGGCTGGCAGCCAACGGCGGCCATTTTGATGTGGTTCAGCTGCTGGTGCAGGCCGGGGCTGACGTAGATGCTGCAGACAACCGCAAGATCACACCGCTCATGGCTGCCTTCCGCAAGGTAGGTTGTGTCACAGGATGACCCTGGCCCCCTCACTATCTGGTTCCACCATAAGGCCCTGCAGTCTTCCCCCTGCCTTTACCTGTTGCCCCCAGCCTGAAACAATGTTTGCCTATTTACAGTTAGCGCCCCCCCCACTTTGTCTGTGTTTCTCAGGGTCATGTAAAGGTGGTTCAGTACCTGGTAAAGGAGGTCAACCAGTTCCCCTCAGACATTGAGTGTATGAGGTACATTGCCACCATCGCTGACAAGGTAACATCTCGACCGGTTTGGAATGATCACTCTGTGAGCTTGTATGTTGGCTGGATATCATTGACTGTCAAATGCGCCATAGCTTGTATAAGTATGACAGTGGGTTAGAAAGATTTGAGTTTCCACTAACTCTCTCCATCCCTCCCTCACCGGAGTTGTTGAAGTGCCACCAGTGCATGCAGACCATCGTCAAAGCATAACCCTAACGGTTCTCTCTCCCTCCTCCTCTCTCTCAGGAGTTGTTGAAGAAGTGCCATCAGTGCATGGAGACCATCGTCAAAGCCAAAGACCAGCAGGCTGCAGAGGCCAACAAGAACGCCAGCATTCTCCTCAAGGAGCTGGACCTGGAGAAGTCCAGAGAGGAGAGCAAGAAGCAGGCCCTGGCCGCCAAGAGAGAGAAACGCAAGGAGAAACGCAAGAAGAAGAAGGAGGAGCAGAAGAGAAAGCAGGAGGAGGAGGAGGAGGAGGAAGAGGAGCAGAAGACTACCAAGGAGGAGGATGAGGAGGAAGACGGTGAGATGCAGAAGCAGGACGACTCCGCTGAGGGTAAATTATATCTTGGTTTCAATATCTAATAATTTGTTCCCAAAATGCTGATAATAACATTTGTTTGTGGTGGCTAGTTTAACAAAAGCAAAGTGTAGATTGTAGTCACTCTTTGTCCTTAGACAGTTTATGGTAAGGAAACAAATGTGTAATATTGTGGAACTATTCCTTCAACTCTGTCGTTCCCTCTCCAGAAGTGGACCCCCCCATCGACCCCCCCAGTGCGACCACCACCACCACCATCGGTATCCCCGCCACCTTCAGCTGTGTGTTCGGCAAGAAGAGGGCCAGTGTTGCCACGACGACCAGTGCCAGCCGCAAAAGCAAGAAGAACAAGACCAAGGACTCGTCCCCCAGCGAACCAATCATATGTCTGGACCCACAGGTATTAACCAATCATACTGCAGGACCCACAGGTGGTTGGTGTATTTAAAATATAGATTTGATTTAATTTTTGTAATGTGTATATATCTATACAGTACCAGTCAGAGGTTTGGACACACCTACTCATTCAAGGGTTTTTCTTTATTTTACTATTTTCTACATTGTAGAATAATAGTGAAGACATCAAAACTATGAAATAACACATATGGAATCATGTAGTAACCCAAAAAAAGTTTGAGCCAATCAGTTGGGTTGTGACAAGGTCGGGGTGGTATACAGAAGATAGCCATATTTAGTAAAAGAACAAGTCCATATGGCAAGAACAGCTCAAATAAGCAAAGAGAAATGACAGTCCATCATTAAAAGACAAGAAGATCAGTCAATCCGGAACATTTCAAGAACTTTGAAAGGACAGATTTTCACCAGTCTAATGTCCATTGTTCGTGTTTCTTGGCCCAAGCAAGTCTACTTCTTATTGGTGTCCTTTAGTAGTGGTTTCTTTGCAGCAATTCGACCATGTAGAAAATAGTAAAACATAAAGAAAAGCCCTTGAAGGAGTAGGTGTGTCCACTTTTGACTGGTACTGTATTTTTTTAAAATTGTATTTATTATTTAACCTTTATTTAACTAGGCAAGTCAGTTAAGAACAAATTCTTATTTACAATGACGGCCTACCGGGGAACAGTGGGTTAACTGCCTTGTTCAGGGGCAGAACGACAGATTTTTACCTTGTCAGCTCGGGGATTCGATCTTGCAACCTTTCAATTACTAGTCCAACACTCTAAAGGCTACCTGCCGCCCCAAATGATGTATTATGTGACATGACTGCAGAATATAATGTAGCCTAGCTAAATTTAAGGACAAGAGAGTGAAGCTGTGCTTTTCTGGGTGGCTGCAAATATGTACACATGTCCACTCGTCTTTTCCACTCAGTTATACATCAAACAATCTGTCAATCAAGGTGTCTAATCAGTGATGATTCCATCTCTGTCCAGCAGGTGGTGCTGGCACAGCACAAGGCCAACAAGATCCATGGGGAGCCACGGGGTGGTGGGGTGACAGGGGCGGGGGGCACCAGCGACTCAGACCCCCTGGACAGCACCGACTGTGCTAGTGAGAGTAGCAGCAGCGGGGGCAAGAGCCAGGAGCTCAACTTCCTCCCCGACCTCCCCTCTTCTTCCTCATCCTCCTCTTCGTCCTCCTCCTCTTCGTCCTCGGGCCCCACTCATAGCCTGCTGCCAGGCCCGGAGAAGAAACACTGTCTGCAGCTACACCCAGGCAACCAAGTCACCGTCTCCATCTCTAAGCCTACACATAAGTGAGTGACCTGCAGCGCTTTAGAGGAGAGCCGTTGGTTTGACTTTGACTAACAACTGTCGGTTTACTAAAGGAAACCATCAAATCACACACAACAGTGCATTTCTATTACAAATACATAGATAAAACCTCAACCTTATTAAATGTCAATCTGACCTTTATCCCTTTCTCTCTCTTCCTCCCCCTTGTTCTCTCCCCCTCTTTCTTCCCCCCCAACCTCTCAGAGCTCCAGACATGAGTGAGTTGACCCCCAGCAGCTCTGTACCGTCTCAGTTTAAGACCATGTCTCTGTCCGTCACATCCCCCAACAGCAAGAGCATCACCAGCCCCAAGAGGGGACAGAAGAGAGAGGAGGGTTGGAAGGAGGTGGTGAGACGGTGGGTACACACACACTCCATCTAGAAATGCTTCAAGTAAATCTATAGGATATTTTAGTCCAGTGGTTCCCTACCTTTTTTGGTTACTGTACCACCAACTGAATGTTTTTCTGCCCGGAGTACCCCCTCGTGCATTTTACCAGTAGACCTATGGTCTCATGAGTCTTCAAGTGCCCCCCAGTGGACAGGCCAAGTGCCCCCCAGTGGACAGGCCAAGTGCCCCCCAGTGGACAGGCCAAGTGCCCCCCAGTGGACAGGCCAAGTGCCCCCAGATTCCCTGGTTGGGAACCACTGTTTTAGACAATGAGGAAAAATAAGTTGTCAGGCTTGTGGCTCCCCATGGATCTTGTCCTTTGGCCCAGTTCTAAACCCCATATGAACCTCTTTCTCTCCGGGCTGCAGGTCTAAGAAGCTATCGGTGCCGGCCTCGGTGGTGTCGAGGATCATGGGTAGAGGAGGCTGCAACATCACAGCTATACAGGACGTCACGGGAGCACACATTGACGTGGACAAACAGAAAGACAAGAACGGAGAGAGAATGATCACCATCAGGTAGGACCGGAGAGATGGAGAGCCTGACCTCTGGTGGCAGCAGCCCATTATTACACTAGTCAGCAGAGTCTAGAACTGAACAGGAGGAAAGCAGAGAAACGAGTAATAATCATGTGTTGATTTATCTGAGGGATTCTAAGTATTTAACAGAGTAATAATCACGTGTTGATTTATCAATCCTCCTGCCGTATCTCCAGGATATCAGTGAAGAGTTGAAATACTGTGAATGGTTGGAACCATGTCCGTGGAATGTGTACATTGTTGTGTGGCCCCTGACCCCTGTGTTGTGATGGTCCATTCCAGAGGTGGCACGGAGTCGACACGCCACGCTGTCCAGCTGATCAACTCTCTGATCCAGGACCCAGCCAAGGAACTAGAGGACCTCATCCCCAGGAACCACATCAGGGCCCCGGGCTCCAAGATCACCTCAGCCCCCTTCCCCACCCCCATTGGGGCTAACCTTAACCTCAGCGTCGGGGCCAAGGCCCTGGGCTCCCTGGTCACGTCCTCTGGGGTCTCCTTCCAGTCCTCTTCCTCTCAGACAGGGGGTAAGATGGGTAAGGGTCTGTCTGGGGTGAGACAGCCCTTCCCCGTGTCTCTCCCCCTGGCCTACGCCCATCCCCAGCTGGCCCTCCTGGCCCAGACCATGCATCAGATCAGACACCCCATGCTGCCCATGGCCCAGTTCGGTGGGACCTTTTCCCCTGCCACCAGCACGTGGGGCCCGTTCCCGGTGCGGCCGCTGAGTCCCGGTAGCGCCAACAGCTCCCCCAAACACAACGGTGGTAGTAGTGGTAACAACCAGCCCAGAGCCAACTTGTCTAGTCATAATGATCACAATAACACATCATCCACGGGGTCCTCTGTCTCCAGTCCTAGTGCTTCTAACTGTCAGACAGCTACTACTACAGGGTCACCCCACAACCCTACCCCCCCCCCTGGGGCCCAGCCCAGCACCCCCACACCCTCCTCAGTCAGGAAACAGCTGTTCACCTCTGACCCCAAGCACATAGGGGTCAACTCTGTCGCCATGGTTACCCCCACCACTGTCAGTAGTAGTAGTCACTCAGTGAGAGGTACAGGGTCTCCCGCCCACCAACACACGGGCTTAACGGCTACAAACGCCCCTAACCCTCTTCAACCCCAGGTCATCCCCATCTCTCAGCCCCCCAAGTCACCCCCCAGCGTCCCCACTGCTCCCCCAGGCAAGGAGAAGCTGACCCCCTCCCTCTCTCAGGAGGCCCTGTCCGTCTCAGTCAACAATGTGGTTAGTTCAGGTGGTTTCACCGCCCCTGTCATGGCTGCCCCCTCCAAACCTGAGCCCCGCCAGCAGCACCAACCCCCTCCTCTCCTCACCTCCTCATCATCAGACCCCCCTCCACCTCTCCTCCCTCTTCAGTCCAGCTCCCACCTCCCCCCATCCTCCTCCACCCCCTCACACACACACCTCAACAGCGCCGTACCTCACTTCTCGGCTCCCGCTCCCCGTGTCTCACACCGCATGCAGCCCCCGACAGGACCCTACTACCAACACCTCGACCAGCATCAACAAACGTTCCTACCCCATAACACACAGCAACAAACGTTCCTACCCCATAACACACAGCAACAAACGTTCCTACCCCACAACACACAGCAACAACATGAGCACCCCAAAAAGAAGCAGCCCCAGGCGTCCCAGCCGCCCTCCATGCCCCCTCAGCCCCAGTCCTCCATGGGTCTGATGAACGGCTCTCAGATGCAGCAGCAGGTCCATGGTGGGGCCAAGCCCCAACAGATGCCCCCTAACTTCGGCCCTGCAGCTCTCTTCAACCATTTCAGCAGCATGTTCGACAACAACAACCAGGTGGGTGCCACCACACATTATTTTCTACTATTTCTGTTCTCCACAGAATCATTTATTATTTCAATAGAGCAGCGCTCTCCAACCCTGTTCCTGGAGAGCTACCCTCCTGTAGGTTTACACTCCAACCCTGTTCCTGGAGAGCTACCCTCCTGTAGGTTTACACTCCAACCCTGTTCCTGGAGAGCTACCCTCCTGTAGGTTTACACTCCAACCCTGTTCCTGGAGAGCTACTCTCCTGTAGGTTTACACTCCAACCCTGTTCCTGGACAGCTACCCTCCTGTAGGTTTACACTCCAACCCTGTTCCTGGAGAGCTACTCTCCTGTAGGTTTTTACTCCAACCCTGTTCCTGGACAGCTACTCTCCTGTAGGTTTACACTCCAACCCTGTTCCTGGACAGCTACCCTCCTGTAGGTTTACACTCCAACCCTGTTCCTGGAGAGCTACTCTCCTGTAGGTTTACACTCCAACCCTGTTCCTGGACAGCTACCCTCCTGTAGGTTTACACTCCAACCCTGTTCCTGGAGAGCTACTCTCCTGTAGGTTTACACTCCAACCTTGTTCCTGGAGAGCTACCCTCCTGTAGGTTTACACTCCAACCTTGTTCCTGGAGAGCTACTCTCCTGTAGGTTTACACTCCAACCCTGTTCCTGGACAGCTACTCTCCTGTAGGTTTACACTCCAACACTGTTCCTGGACAGCTACCCTCCTGTAGGTTTACACTCCAACACTGTTCCTGGACAGCTACCCTCCTGTAGGTTTTAACTCCAACCCTGTTTCTGGAGATCTACCCTCCTGTAGGTTTACACTCCAACCCTGTTCCTGGACAGCTACCCTCCTGTAGGTTTACACTCCAACCCTGTTCCTGGAGAGCTACTCTCCTGTAGGTTTACACTCCAACCTTGTTCCTGGAGAGCTACCCTCCTGTAGGTTTACACTCCAACCTTGTTCCTGGAGAGCTACTCTCCTGTAGGTTTACACTCCAACCCTGTTCCTGGACAGCTACCCTCCTGTAGGTTTACACTCTAACCCTGTTCCTGGAGAGCTACTCTCCTGTAGGTTTACACTCCAACACTGTTCCTGGACAGCTACCCTCCTGTAGGTTTACACTCCAACACTGTTCCTGGACAGCTACCCTCCTGTAGGTTTTAACTCCAACCCTGTTTCTGGAGATCTACCCTCCTGTAGGTTTACACTCCAACCCCAGCTGTAACTAACCTGATTCAGCTGATCAAACAGCTAATTATTAGAATCAGTTGTGCTAGATTAGGGTTGGAGTGAAAACCTACAGGAGGGTAGCTCTCCAGGAACAGGGTTGGAGAGCGCTGCCATAGAGTAACATGTTTTGAAGGTTTATTTCTTTATTTATAGGGGATAATGCACATTAATCAACATCAATATTACAATAATGCAACATCCATGTAAATGTGCCGGGGTTAGCCAAAAGCTCATTTGCACCAGTAGTCCCTGGGCAGGTAAGGTCCTTTACACAGCCACTATACAAATACTCACTAAAACAATACAAAATACATTACATCCAATAATATATCATCTTAACAACAACACTATCATCAACTGTCGTCTTACATATGAGGAACCACAGATAACTCATGTGTACAGGTTTAGATAGATTTGAGCCATGTTTTCAATTTTACATTTAAAAATCCAATAATCAGTGCAGTTTCTCAAGTCCATTGGCATTGCATTCCAGTATATTGTAACAGAGAAGGGCGATTGATCGAAATTACTGTGTCAAAAAGGGACAACGCAATCAACCTCTAGTTACTGTCCTTGTAGTCCTGGAGGTGCTTTCCTTGAGCATCATATGCCGGCATAGGAGTGGAGACCATGCAAGATCTTAAAGACCAGGCTTGCATCTACATACTGCTTAAACCTATCCAGACTACATGCATTATGTTTGTAAATGATATGACAATGGTGGTAACTGTTTAGTTTGTTATCAAAAATATTAAGTGGTTGTTTGTAGAGTGATTCAATTGGTTTCAGAATAGTAGCTCCTGCTTGTGACCAACATGTGAGAAGATCATAGCATGCATATATAGTTTGGTGGCCTCTAGAGGAAGGAAAGGTCTTATTAACCTAAAGCTGGATAATCCAAACTTGACCTTGTTAACCACCGTCACATGTTTCTTAAATGTCAAGTTGGAGTCCCCAAAAAACCTCTGAGATACCTGAAGTTAGACAGCTTTCAGATTCTCCCCATTAACAAGAACAGCTCGTTGGGAGGAATCAATGGATTTCTTGGAGAAGTACATAGTTTTGTTGATATTTAAATGCAGGCAAGAATTAGTTGTCCATTTTAGAATAATGTGCTACAGCTTCAGTTAACTTGTTAACAACTTGTCTATTTTTTGTGTACATACAGAACTGTATTGTCTGCATGTTAACTTGTGGGCAAGCAAGTGGGAGATCATTTACATTTGAAGTTGGAATCATTAAAACTCCTTTTTCAACCACTCAAAATGTCTTGTTAACAAACTATAGTTTTGGCAAGTCGGTTAGAACATCTACTTTGTGCATGACACACGTAATTTTTCCAACAATTGTTTACAGGCAGATTATTTAACTTATAATTCACTGTATCACAATTTGAGTGGGTCAGAAGTTTACATACACTAAGTTGACTGTGCCTTTAAACAGCTCCGAAAATTCCAGAAAAGGATGTCATGGCTTTAGAAGCTTCTGATAGGCTAATTGACATCAATTGAGTCAATTGGAGGTGTACCTGTGGATGTATTTGAAGGCCTACCTTCAAACTCAGTGCCTCTTTGCTTGACATCATGGGAAAATCAAAAGAAATCAGCCAAGACCTCAGAAAACCAAAATTGTAGACATCCACAAGACTGATTCATCCTTGGGAGCAATTTCCAAATGCCTGAAGGTACCACGTTCATCTGTACAAGCAATAGTATGCAAGTATAAACACCATGGGACCACACAGCCGTCATACCGCTCAGGAAGGAGACGCGTTCTGTCTCCTAGAGATGAACGTACTTTGGTGCGAAAAGTGCAAATCAATCCCAGAACAACAGCAAAGGACCTTGTGAAGATGCTGGAGGAAACGGGTACAAATGTATCTATATCCACAGTAAAATGAGTCATATATCGACTTAACCTGAAAGGCCGCTCAGCAAGGAAGAAGCCACTGCTCCAAAACCGCCATAAAAAGCCAGACTATGGTTTGCAACTGCACATGGGGACAAAGATCATACTTTTTGGAGAAATGTCCTCTGGTCTGATGAAACAAAAATAGAACTGTTTGGCCATAATAACCATTGTTATGTTTGGAGGAAAAAGGGGGAGGCTTGCAAGCCGAAGAACACCATCCCAACCGTGAAGCACGGGGGTGGCAGCATCATGTTGTGGGGGTGCTTTGCTGCAGGAGGGACTGGTGCACTTCACAAAATAGATGGCATCTTGAGGAAGGAAAATGATGTGGATATATTGAAGCAACATCTCAAGACATCAGTCAGGAAGTTATAGCTTGGCCGCAAATGGACAAAGACCCCAAGCATACTTCCAAAGTTGTGACAAAATGGCTTAAGGACAACAAAGTCAAGGTATTGGAGTGGCCATCACAAAGCCCTGACCTCAATCCTATAGAAAATTTGTGGGCAGAACTGAAAAAGCGTGTTGCGAGCAAGGAGGCCTACAAACCTGACTGTTACACCAGCTCTGTCAGGAGGAATGGGACAAAATTCACCCAACTTTATGTGGGAAGCTTGTGGAAGGTTACCCGAAACATTTGACCCAAGTTAAACAATTTAAAGGCAATGCTACCAAATACTAATTGAGTGTATGTAAACCTCTGACCCACTGGGAATGTGATGAAAGAAATAAAAGCTGAAATAAATAACTCTAATATTATTCTGACATTTCACATTCTTAAAATAAAGTGGTGATCCTACGTATGACGTAAAGGTAACGTAAGGGTAATGGCGGACTGAAGGGATTTATGTAGAGCACCTCAAGATAAAACATAATATTCGAAATATCTGCTAAATTAGACTAAAATATTAGCACTACTTAATCTGGTGAGTGATAACCTTCAATCTGGACAATAACACAAAACAAATCCTAAAACTAGAGACATTTATCGACAAATATTACGAAAACAGGCAACAACCAAACATGACGGAGAGTAAGACAGGGGAACCGATTACAAAACGAAAACGTGACTCTTCTACAGACACTGATGATTTAATATTCTCACCACCCGGAATGGTAAAGGTCGAAACCGATCTGTTAAAATCAATAAATGACAAACTGGGTATACTTGAATTAGTTAGTAAGGATATAAAAGAGTTGAAGGCAAGCCTAGAGATGAGTGATGAAAAAGCTGCGACATTGGAGAAGCAAACACACGCGCTAAAAGGGACAGTCAATAAGATTGAAACCGAAATGAATGGAATTAAAAAGGAGAACACCGTTCTGAAGGAAACCTTACTAGACATACAAACTAGATCCATGAGAGAGAATTTGGTACTTACAGGTATCCAAGAAAAAGAAGGAGAAGTTCCTGAATCTATAGTTAGAGAGTTCCTCCTTACAGCGCTTCAGATTCCACGCGAAGTTATCGACAAAATCCAACTTGAACGCGTTCACCGCTTCGGACAGAGAGGGCAGAGGTACCAACGCCCAATCGTTGCCAAATTTGCTTCATTTAAAGATAAAATAATGGTTAAAAGCCTGGGTAAAAGACTTGCTGGGACCAAAATTGGCATGAATGATCAGTTTCCGAAGGAAATTGCAGAACGGCGCAAAGTTCTGTATCCAATTTTCAAAGAAAATAGATTAAAAGCGAAACGAGTAGCTCTCGTCGTTGATAAACTATATATTGATAACCAGTTGTTCAGAGACACAAAGACTACTCCATGGTTATTTTAAAAATTACAAAGTTCTCATAGACGAGGGAAATAAACACAATTCAAGCCCGGTTACTGATTGTAACAATACAATAAAAAATATAGCTTTTCTATAAATCTTCACATATAACTAATTGAACACACAAGCACTAATTCAACATAGTGAAGATAAAAACTAAGTAAACAGAAGGCACAGTATGTGTGGATGGTATGGTTTGTGTTTATTTTTTATTTTATTTGTTATGTTTGGAAAGTTGAGTGAGTGAGTAATGAAATGGTTGCATATCCCAGAGCCAATGTATTGCTGTGAGCCGGGTATGAGAGGGCTTTCAATGTTGTTCAGATGATGGATATACTTTTATAATGAATTATACGTCTTATTTATTTATTGTCCTATCATGGAGAACTACATTTTTTATTTATTTTTTTATAAATTATATCTAATTATTTATTATCCTATTTTAATGGTACGGTCCATGGCACTATACCCTAGACACCCACCTGAATGACCCAGATACTAAGGAGAAGTCCCTAACTGTTTTATGTGCCCGCTGTAAGCGGTCTGTATGCAGCTAAAATGAGGTCAGAGACCAAGAGCAGCACTGCCCCCTGAAGATTCTGAGCCTGCTTGGCAGGGTTGGTCCTGCAAAGCCAAAGCCCCAATAAGGGAGAGCATAATATACAAGGAAATTCTCAAAGCTGCTAATGAGAACCTTGACGACCTTGTACCTAGCCGGTGGGGATTCCGGTGGGGTGCCCCCACCCAGGCAGTGGCAGTGCTGGCAACACTAGCTGCAGTAACCCATGGGGAGGGGGTCACACTCGGACATTCAGAGGGGGTATATTATTGTGGCCCTGGCGGCACAAAATCAAAGTCGGACTGCATGGAGATGCGTGGGGACATGGTCATGACGGGTGGCCGTATTGTGGGTGTTTCAGGAATAAGGTGTACATTTGACCTCCATTATCTAGGATATGACAATGGTAAATAAATCTCTCAATTTTTGCTAATTTTTTGTGCGGTCTTGCAGGCCTTCTCATGCAGCTGCAACTACAAGTGCATTTGTAAATCATGACCCATCTTGAGTTGGGCTCTGGGATGGTGCAATTGTTGAGAAAGTGAGCTTATGGTTGTGTGGGGGTAAGGGCTGAGTGTGTGTGGGTGTATGTGTGTATCCCACAACTGTTGCGAAGGAAGAAGTAAAAGATGTTAGGGACAATAGAGGATGATCCACAGATATATATAATACAAATCGAGGTGAGGGCAATGGAAATGCATATGGTAATTGATCTTCTTCAATTCGGTAAATGGCACTGTATGCTCTTTTCAAAGAATGGATCCCAGTCGGTTCAGGGCTATGGGATACAGGGGGTCGAGGGTGGTCTACCGGGCATTGGGATGACAAGCCATCTCGAGATGAGGCCTTTTAGCGGGTGGAATAGTAGGGACCAATTGGAGGTTTACTTAGTAGAAATGCAAATATCATGGTACAACTATATAGACACTCAATCATTATGTTACTTTTTAATAGTACGTTTACAAAAATATATTCTGATTAAAAGAATGAAAGGTGTGTCTCATTATGGTAAGTGGTGAAATAAGTATAGCCAGTTACAATTGTAATGGCTTAGCAGATAATAAGAAAAGACGATCAGTATTTACCTGGCTAAAAGAGAAGGATTATAATATCTATTGTTTACAGGAAACCCATTCAACAGTTTTAGATGAAGTTTTGTGGAAAAAGAACTGGGGGGGCAAAATATATTTCTCCCATGGGCAAAGAAATTCAAAAGGGGTGATGGTTTTAATTAACAATAATTTTGATCCAAATGTGCAAATTGTCCAAACAGATCCTCAAGGTAGATGGATTATTTTAAATATGTTATTGGACAATAAACAAATATGGCTTGTTAACCTATACGGTCCGAATAATGATGATCCAAGCTTCTTTGAAAATATATATAAGAATTTATCAACTCTACAAGCAACACTAGACTCTATTATTATAGTGGGAGATTTTAATACGGTCTTAAATACCTCTATAGACCGGAAAGGAAATCACACTACAAACTATCACCCTCAGGCACTTAAGGAAATCATGAATGTCATGGATATATTGGAATTAGTGGATATATGGAGACTTAAATACCCTGATTTAGTGAGATATACATGGCGGAGGCTGAATCAAGCTAGTCGTCTTGACTACTTTCTTATACCATTCTCTCTGGCACCAAAAGTTAAAAAAGTGTTGATAGGGGACAGAATGCGGTCGGATCATCACATAATTGGCATATATATTTCTCTTACAGAATTTCCACGTGGGCGAGGATATTGGAAATTTAATCAAAGTCTACTAGATGATAAATTGTTTAGAACTAGGACAGAAGATTTTATAACTGACTTTTTCAGACATAACATAGGTACAGCAGATCCCCTTATTGTATGGGACACTTTTAAGTGTGCCTTTAGAGGCCATGCAATTCAGTACTCATCTATAAAACAAAAGCAATTTAGATCAAAAGAGTCCATATTAACAAAGGAAATTGAAGGACTAACAGTACAGTTAGATAGCAATAAAAACAGTACCATAGAGGCACAGAATAAGTTAGAGGAAAAACAAAAAGAAATGGAGGAACTTATTCAAGAAAGATCCAGTGTAATACATTATAAAAATAAAGCGAACTGGATGGAATATGGGGAAAAATGCACCAAATTCTTTTTCAATCTTCAATATAGAAATGCTACCAAAAAAAATGTATTAAAACTTGTTACAAATGATGGAGTCACGCATGATTCACCAAATGATATTTTGAAAGAGGAAGTAAAGTACTTTAAGAATATGTTTTCGTTTCAGGCTCCTCCATCTCCACTAACTGAAACTAATTGTATGGATTTTTTTCCTATTAATAATGTAAAATTAACATCTGTACAGAAAGACTCATGTGAAGGCCAAATTACAGAGGAGGAACTGCTTGATGCAATTGGGGCCTTTAAGGATGGGAAAACTCCAGGGCTGGATGGCATACCAGTGGAAGTATACAAAACTTTTTTTGATATACTCAAAGGACCATTATTAGCTTGTTTTAACCACTCCTATATAAATGGTAGATTATCAGACACGCAACAAGAAGGTCTGATATCGTTATTACTGAAACAGGACCCAAGTGGTATATATAAAGATCCAGTCCAATTAAAAAATTGGAGACCTCTTACACTTCAGTGTTGTGATGCAAAAATCCTAGCAAAATGCTTGGCGCATAGAATAAAAAAAGTTTTGTCAGATATTATTCATCCTAATCAGACAGGTTTTTTACATGGACGATACATTGGAGATAATATAAGGCAAGTACTGGAAACAATAGAACACTATGAAATATCGGGGACACCAGGTCTGGTTTTCATAGCTGATTTTGAAAAGGCTTTTGATAAAGTACGACTGGAGTTTATATATAAATGCCTAGAATATTTCAATTTTGGGGAATCTCTTATAAAATGGGTTAAAATTATGTATAGTAACCCTAGGTGTAAAATAGTAAATAATGGCTACATCTCAGAAAGTTTTAAACTATCTAGAGGAGTAAAACAAGGTTGTCCACTATCGGCATATCTATTTATTATTGCCATCGAAATGTTAGCTGTTAAAATTAGATCAAACATTAATATTAATGGATTAGAAATCCGTGGCTTAAAAACTAAGGTGTCATTGTACGCTGATGATTCATGTTTTCTTTTAAAACCACAACTAGAGTCTCTCCACGGCCTCATAGAGGATCTAGATACCTTTGCTATCCTCTCTGGATTAAAACCAAATTATGATAAATGTACCATATTACGTATTGGATCACTAAAAAATACACATTTTATATTGCCATGTAGTTTACCAATTAAATGGTCTGACGGAGATGTGGACATACTCGGTATAAAAATCCCAAAAGAAAGAAATGATCTCACTCCAATAAATTTTTATAGAAAGTTAGCAAAAATAGATAAGATCTTGCTACCATGGAAAGGAAAATACTTGTCTATTTGTGGAAAAATCACCCTGATTAACTCTTTAGTCATATCACAGTTTACCTATTTGCTTATGGTTTTGCCTACACCTAGTGACCTGCTTTTTAAATTATATGAACAAAAAATATTCCATTTTATTTGGAACGGCAAGCCAGATAAAATTAAAAGGGCCTATTTATATAACGAATATGAATTCGGAGGGCAGAAATTATTAAATATTAAAGCATTAGACCTCTCACTAAAGGCATCAGTCATACAAAAGTTATACTTAAATCCAAACTGGTTCTCTAGTAAATTGGTACGAATGTCTCATCCTATGTTCAAGAAGGGCCTTTTTCCCTTTATTCAGATTACACCTGCTCACTTTCGGTTGTTTGAAAAGGAAATAATCTCCAAAATATCCTTATTTTTTAAACAAGCCTTAGAAAGTTGGTTGCAATTTCAGTTTAATCCACCTGAAAGGACGGAACAAATAGTACAACAAATATTGTGGTTAAATTCAAATATAGTAATTGATAAAAAAACTGTATTTATCGAAGAAATGTTTAAAAAAGGTATAATTTTTGTGAATGATATCATAAATAGGACTGGTGGAGTTATGTCACACATGCAGCTCACACAGACATATGGAAATGTCTGCTCTACCCAAAATTACAACCAATTAATTGCAGCATTACCACAAAAATGGAAGAGGCAAGTAGAAGGGGAAAAAAGTAAGGAACTTGTATGTCGGCCCTGTATTAAAGAACATAAATGGTTAAAGAAAAGTGTGATAAATAAAAACATATACCAATTTCATTTAAGGACCAAAAAACTGACAGCTGTGCCATATAAATTGCAAAATAGTTGGGAAGAGATGTTCGATGTACCCATTCCATGGCACATGGTTTATGAATTGATACGCAAAACAACGCCGGATTCAAAACTTCGAATTTTTCAATTTAAATTATTGTACAAAATTCTTGCAACTAATAGAATGTTATATATATGGGGTATACAATCTTCCCAGCTCTGTAGATTCTGCTGTGAGGAGGCAGAGTCATTAGACCATTTATTTTGGTATTGTCCATATGTAGCTCGTTTTTGGTCACAGGTCCAGGAATGGCTGAAGAATTGCAACATTTGCCTAGAACTAACGCTACAGATAGCAATACTGGGGGATTTGAAAAGCCATAGTCAATCAATCAATAATATAATAATTATTTTAGCAAAAATGTTTATTTTTAATTTACAATCTGTAGAAGCTATGAGAATAGGAAGGTTCAAATCTTTTGTGAAGCATCACAGCACAGTTGAAAAATATATGGCAAATAAAAATCCGAAATGGATGATGTTGGAAGATAGATGGGAAGGGTTGAGTGGAACTGAAGGGTGGGACTAATAACAAGATAAACAATGTAGGGCATACGGGATCTGTGAAATGTGTATAGGTGCGGAGCTTTTGTGAAATAGCACAGTTACAAGTGGAAATAAAATTGGATGGACAACAGAAATAGAGGAAGGACTAAGAACAAACAAGAGAGAACTATTAAAGTAGTCTGTGTCTGTAAAATAGGTATAAGATGTATAAATTGAAGGTAAAAGCAGAAGTGTTTATTAGTTTACTCCAATTGGGGGAGCGGTGGTAGGGTTGCGGGGAATAATAATAAAGGTATATTCTTTAAAAAAGTATGTATGTCTATATAGGTATGTGTATGTATATATGTATACAGTAATCCCTCGTTTATCGCGGGGGTTACGTTCCGAAAATGACCCGCGATAAGTGAAATCCGCGAAATAGAAAACTTTTTTTTTTTTTACAATTAGCAACTATTACATGTATACAAATACAGTGACTCACGTGTAGGCCGTTTCACTGCTCTTCAGACTGGGCCGCTGCATCCTGACTGCGCTCTGCAGTGTTCTCTTCTTCTGAAGCCCGCGGTGCAGGTGTGTTTGTTCGGGAGAAGAACATAGTGATAGGCAGCTGTTGTCGCTCTTTTTTCTTCTTTGCAAAAAGATCCTTGTACACCGACATGCCACCATCGATTACGTTGGAGAACTGTAATGAACGGCTCATCAAAGGGTCCCATTCCTCAGCTACTCGCTTAAGTTCAGTGGCCATTCGCACCATGGTTGCTAAGCGACCAAGCGTTAGTCCTTCCTCCTCATCTCTCGTGTCCTCTTCTCCCTCTTCTCTTTCATCGTCGCTTTGTGGCTTTGTCATTTCTGCCAGCTCTGCATCGGTCAGCGGCTGTGCGTCTCCATCAATCAGGGCGTTTATGTCATCCGGACTCATGTCATTAAAGCCGTCTCCTCCAATCTGTTTAGCCAGATTCACAGCTGTTTCTACGGCAGAGTGGTGGACCTCGTCAAGCGAGCCTCCGGTTGCGTTTTGCACTGCCTCTGGCCATAGTTTTTTCCAGCAGGCCTTCAGAGTTTCCGTTTTCATTTCCTGAATGGCCCTCTGAATGTTTTGGAGACACGATGCGATGGTGTATCCACGCCAGTAGTCCTTCAGTGAGAAATCTTGATCCGAGTCCATAGCGTCAACAAGATGTTGCAGGGTGTTGCGCGTATAGAGAGCCTTGAAAGCACGGATGACTCCTTGGTCCATGGGCTGAATCAGGGATGTAGTGTTTGGCGGCAGAAATTCGATTTGCACACCATCATATGCCAAATCATTACCGTGACCTCCGGCGTTGTCAAGGAGCAGAAGCACTTTAAGGCTGCATAGCTTTTACCTTCCCTTAGCATGTCCAGAAGTTTAACTTTATCTGAGATAGGTAGCATCTTCCGCCGTTTGGGCCCATCCGCAGGTGCTTTTGTCGGTCCAGGCCGTTTCGTCGACATTATGGGTTTAGGAGATGTTCGAAATTACAAGATAATTTGGCCAACTTAATGTAAATTTGCCAAGCTGTTTTATGTACGTACACATAACTGCACGAGACGACAAAATGATAGCACAATTCGTAGCATGTTTTGATACAAGAAGCGGGAGTGAGTTTTTAGCGAATCAGAATGCAGAGCACAATGCACCAAAAAAAAAAAAAAAATGCATTATGGAAATAGCGAATCCGCGATAAGTGAACCGCGAAGTGGCGAGGGATCACTGTATATGTATGCATGCGTGTATGGATATATATATTTACCCAAAAAATATGGGGGATTGGAAATGATGCAGACAATTACATTGGAAGCAACATTCTTTCCGCAATATTAAGCTGATCCACCAAAAAGAAAAAAAGAAAAAAAAAAAAAAAAAAAGTGGTGATCCTAACTGACCTAAGACAAGGAATTTTTGCTAGGATTAAATGTCAGGAATTGTGAAAAACTGAGTTTAAATGTATTTGACTAAGGTGTATGTAAACTTCCGACTTCAACTGTATATAGATGGTAAACAGAAGGGGTCCTAATATTGACCCTTGTGGGACCCCAATGTTATATTAAAGAGACTGAGTGTCCCCCAAAAAAAACCTATGACTTCTGTTCGTCAGATAGGAATACATCCAACTAACTTCAGTGGACACATTAAGGGAGGATGATTTGGATAGGAGGACCTCATGATTCACAGTATCAAATGCCTTTTGTAAGATCCAAAGAGACTGCCCCGACTTCAGCTATGTCCAGTTTCGATTTAATGCAGAAAATGTTGTGACCTAAACTTCAGTGCCTACTCATTTCGGGTCACACCTGTGGTCTAGTTGCTCACTAACCACTTGTCTCTCTATTAGGTGGGTAACAACCAGGTGTGGGGTGCGTGCCACCTCCCTGCCCGCTCCCCTCCTGAGCAGCAGTATTCTGCCCCCCCCGCCTACATGGGACAGATGGATGGCATGATGGCCCCTCCTCCAGACAGCTCCAAGGCCCCTGGGTACCGCTCTGCCTCACAGAGGATGGTCAACAGTCCTATTGGTAAAAGAAAGCGACATTTAGATGTTATTTTATTTTTTATATTCAACTTTTTGACCTTACATTCTATATGTCCCAAACTCTCTCCTTGTCTTACAGCTCTGAGTCTGACCAGCTATGCTACCAGTATGTCTGGTAGTCCAGTCTATCTACACGGCCCAGCAGCTGTGGGCACCCCCTCCTTCAGCAGACAGCACTTCTCCCCTCACCCCTGGAGCGCTGCCACATCAGGTACTGACACAGATGTGTAAACAATCTAAAATGCCCACAGAGCTTATTTTCCAGGAATTCCGCACACAGGAAAAAAATTATTTAACTAAGGAAAAACTCTTAAATTGTATAACTGTCTTTTAGACTCAAAACCCCTAATCTAAAACCCCCCCCTCCCCAGGCGAGTCCCAGGCGGTGCCCCCTCCCTCCAAGGTGTCGTCGTCTGGCCCCGTGGCCCCCACTCCCCACCAGGCCAAGCAGGGCCAGGGCAGCAGCCAGCAGGACAGGAAGGTGCCTCCTCCCATCGGTACAGAGAGGCTGGCGAGGATCAGACAGACCACCGTCAACCCTCCTCTCCTCCAGACCTCCTACACCGCTCCTGTAGGACAGGGAGGCATATGGTCCTTCGGAGTCGGCAGCGCCTCAGGTGAGTAGTCGCACAAACCAGACGGACACACACCAGACGGACGCACACACCAGACGGACGCACACACACCAGACGGACGCACACACACCAGACGGACGCACACACACCAGACGGACGCACACACACCAGACGGACGCACACACACCAGACGGACGCACACACACCAGACGGACGCACACACACCAGACGGACGCACACACACCAGACGGACGCACACACACCAGACGGACGCACACACACCAGACGGACGCACACACACCAGACGGACGCACACACACCAGACGGACGCACACACACCAGACGGACGCACACACACCAGACGGACGCACACACACCAGACGGACGCACACACACCAGACGGACGCACACACACCAGACGGACGCACACACACCAGACGGACGCACACACACCAGACGGACGCACACACACCAGACGGACGCACACACACCAGACGGACACACACACACCAGACGGACACACACACCAGATCCATGTGTTCACACACAACTGCTAACCCACGCTGGTCTCTCCATCCCCAATGTCTACAGCCCTGATAAACAGCTAATGGGTATATAGACACCCCACCTTGCGTACACACACACACACTCCACTGCCCCCCCACTCACACACACACACAAATAACATTTGATTTGATTTGACACAGTATCTCCCGGTCTCTTACCTCCCATCTCCTCCTCTAGAAGCCATGTCAGGTTGGTCTCAGCCCCTGATGGGCAGTCACATGGTCCACCCTGGGCTGCAGGCGGACCACACCTTCTCCCAGTACCAGCCCATGGAGCAGGACGACACCGGCATCTCTAACCCCGCTAACTACCACCAGCAACACATCAACCACCCCAACAACTACATAGACTTCCCTAAGGTAACACACAAACTACCTGGACTAACCTGTACCCCTGCACACTGACTCGTTACCGGTACCCCCTGTATATAGCCTCGTTATTCTTATGTATAGGTCTTGTTACCTTGTGATTCATTTAGATTTTTGTTTTTGTTTATTTAGTAAATATTTTCTTAACTTTCTTGAACTGGGTTTTTGTTTTGACACACCTTTGTCTATTTGAGAAGGTGATATGATATTTTCAAATGGCCGTTCCTCTTCTGGTCCGTGTCTCCAGGCTATGACCATGTCAATATACTGTAGTTAGTAGACCTGGTTGTGATGTGTATAATGACCTGGTTGTACCAGGGTATGACCATGTCAATATACTGTAGTTAGTGGACCTGGTTGTACCAGGGTAGGACCATGTTAATATACTGTAGTTAGTGGACCTGGTTGTACCAGGGTAGGACCATGTCAATATACTGTAGTTAGTGGACCTGGTTGTCTCCAGGGTATGACCATGTCAATATACTGTAGTTAGTGGACCTGGTTGTACCAGGGTAGGACCATGTTAATATACTGTAGTTAGTGGACCTGGTTGTACCAGGGTAGGACCATGTCAATATACTGTAGTTAGTGGACCTGGTTGTACCAGGGTAGGACCATGTTAATATACTGTAGTTAGTAGACCTGGTTGTGATGTGTATAATGACCTGGTTGTCTCCAGGGTAGGACCATGTTAATATACTGTAGTTAGTAGACCTGGTTGTACCAGGGTAGGACCATGTCAATATACTGTAGTTAGTAGACCTGGTTGTCTCCAGGGTAGGACCATGTTAATATACTGTAGTTAGTAGACCTGGTTGTACCAGGGTAGGACCATGTTAATATACTGTAGTTAGTGGACCTGGTTGTACCAGGGTAGGTCCATGTCAATATACTGTAGTTAGTGGACCTGGTTGTGATGTGTATAATGACCTGGTTGTCTCCAGGGTATGGCCATGTTAATATACTGTAGTTAGTAGACCTGGTTGTGATGTGTATAATGACCTGGTTGTCTCCAGGGTAGGACCATGTTAATATACTGTAGTTAGTAGACCTGGTTGTGATGTGTATAATGACCTGGTTGTCTCCAGGGTATGGCCATGTTAATATACTGTAGTTAGTAGACCTGGTTGTCTCCAGGGTAGGACCATGTTAATATACTGTAGTTAGTAGACCTGGTTGTGATGTGTATAATGACCTGGTTGTCTCCAGGGTAGGACCATGTTAATATACTGTAGTTAGTAGACCTGGTTGTGATGTGTATAATGACCTGGTTGTCTCCAGGGTAGGGCCATGTTAATATACTGTAGTTAGTAGACCTGGTTGTCTCCAGGGTAGGACCATGTTAATATACTGTAGTTAGTAGACCTGGTTGTCTCCAGGGTAGGACCATGTTAATATACTGTAGTTAGTAGACCTGGTTGTCTCCAGGGTAGGACCATGTTATATACTGTAGTTAGACCTGGTTGTGATGTGTATAATGACCTGGTTGTCTCCAGGGTAGGACCATGTTAATATACTGTAGTTAGTAGACCTGGTTGTGATGTGTATAATGACCTGGTTGTCTCCAGGGTAGGACCATGTTAATATACTGTAGTTAGTGGACCTGGTTGTACCAGGGTAGGACCATGTCAATATACTGTAGTTAGTAGACCTGGATGTGATGTGTATAATGACCTGGTTGTCTCCAGGGTATGGCCATGTTAATATACTGTAGTTAGACCTGGTTGTGATGTGTATAATGACCTGGTTGTCTCCAGGGTAGGACCATGTTAATATACTGTAGTTAGTAGACCTGGTTGTGATGTGTATAATGACCTGGTTGTCTCCAGGGTAGGACCATGTTAATATACTGTAGTTAGTAGACCTGGTTGTGATGTGTATAATGACCTGATTGTCTCCAGGGTATGGCCATGTTAATATACTGTAGTTAGTAGACCTGGTTGTGATGTGTATAATGACCTGGTTGTCTCCAGGGTAGGACCATGTTAATATACTGTAGTTAGTAGACCTGGTTGTCTCCAGGGTATGGCCATGTTATATACTGTAGTTAGTGGACCTGGTTGTCTCCAGGGTAGGACCATGTTAATATACTGTAGTTAGTAGACCTGGTTTTCTCCAGGGTAGGACCATGTTAATATACTGTAGTTAGTAGACCTGGTTTTCTCCAGGGTAGGACCATGTTAATATACTGTAGTTAGTAGACCTGGTTTTCTCCAGGGTATGACCATGTCAATATACTGTAGTTAGTGGACCTGGTTGTACCAGGGTATGACCATGTCAATATACTGTAGTTAGTGGACCTGGTTGTACCAGGGTATGACCATGTCAATATACTGTAGTTAGTGGACCTGGTTGTCTCCAGGGTAGGACCATGTTAATATACTGTAGTTAGTAGACCTGGTTTTCTCCAGGGTAGGACCATGGTAATATACTGTAGTTAGTGGACCTGGTTGTGATGTGTATAATGACCTGGTTGTACCAGGGTAGGACCATGTTAATATACTGTAGTTAGACCTGGTTGTGATGTGTATAATGACCTGGTTGTCTCCAGGGTAGGGCCATGTTAATATACTGTAGTTAGACCTGGTTGTGATGTGTATAATGACCTGGTTGTCTCCAGGGTAGGACCATGTTAATATACTGTAGTTAGTAGACCTGGTTGTGATGTGTATAATGACCTGGTTGTCTCCAGGGTAGGACCATGTTAATATACTGTAGTTAGTAGACCTGGTTGTGATGTGTATAATGACCTGGTTGTCTCCAGGGTAGGACCATGTTAATATACTGTAGTTAGTAGACCTGGTTTTCTCCAGGGTATGACCATGTCAATATACTGTAGTTAGTGGACCTGGTTGTACCAGGGTATGACCATGTCAATATACTGTAGTTAGTGGACCTGGTTGTACCAGGGTATGACCATGTCAATATACTGTAGTTAGTGGACCTGGTTGTCTCCAGGGTAGGACCATGTTAATATACTGTAGTTAGTAGACCTGGTTTTCTCCAGGGTAGGACCATGGTAATATACTGTAGTTAGTGGACCTGGTTGTGATGTGTATAATGACCTGGTTGTACCAGGGTAGGACCATGTTAATATACTGTAGTTAGACCTGGTTGTGATGTGTATAATGACCTGGTTGTCTCCAGGGTAGGGCCATGTTAATATACTGTAGTTAGACCTGGTTGTGATGTGTATAATGACCTGGTTGTCTCCAGGGTAGGACCATGTTAATATACTGTAGTTAGTAGACCTGGTTGTGATGTGTATAATGACCTGGTTGTCTCCAGGGTAGGACCATGTTAATATACTGTAGTTAGTAGACCTGGTTGTGATGTGTATAATGACCTGGTTGTCTCCAGGGTAGGACCATGTTAATATACTGTAGTTAGTGGACCTGGTTGTACCAGGGTAGGACCATGTTAATATACTGTAGTTAGTAGACCTGGTTGTACCAGGGTAGGACCATGTTAATATACTGTAGTTAGTAGACCTGGTTGTGATGTGTATAATGACCTGGTTGTCTCCAGGGTAGGACCATGTTAATATACTGTAGTTAGTAGACCTGGTTGTGATGTGTATAATGACCTGGTTGTCTCCAGGGTATGGCCATGTTAATATACTGTAGTTAGTAGACCTGGTTGTGATGTGTATAATGACCTGGTTGTCTCCAGGGTATGGCCATGTTAATATACTGTAGTTAGTAGACCTGGTTGTGATGTGTATAATGACCTGGTTGTCTCCAGGGTATGGCCATGTTAATATACTGTAGTTAGTAGACCTGGTTGTCTCCAGGGTAGGACCATGTTAATATACTGTAGTTAGTAGACCTGGTTGTGATGTGTATAATGACCTGGTTGTACCAGGGTAGGGCCATGTTAATATACTGTAGTTAGTAGACCTGGTTGTACCAGGGTAGGACCATGTTAATATACTGTAGTTAGTGGACCTGGTTGTGATGTGTATAATGACCTGGTTGTACCAGGGTAGGACCATGTTAATATACTGTAGTTAGTAGACCTGGTTGTGATGTGTATAATGACCTGGTTGTACCAGGGTAGGACCATGTTAATATACTGTAGTTAGTAGACCTGGTTGTGATGTGTATAATGACCTGGTTGTACCAGGGTAGGACCATGTTAATATACTGTAGTTAGTAGACCTGGTTGTGATGTGTATAATGACCTGGTTGTCTCCAGGGTAGGGCCATGTTAATATACTGTAGTTAGTAGACCTGGTTGTACCAGGGTAGGACCATGTTAATATACTGTAGTTAGTGGACCTGGTTGTCTCCAGGGTAGGACCATGTTAATATACTGTAGTTAGTAGACCTGGTTGTACCAGGGTAGGACCATGTTAATATACTGTAGTTAGTAGACCTGGTTGTACCAGGGTAGGACCATGTCAATATACTGTAGTTAGTAGACCTGGTTGTGATGTGTATAATGACCTGGTTGTCTCCAGGGTATGACCATGTTAATATACTGTAGTTAGTAGACCTGGTTGTGATGTGTATAATGACCTGGTTGTCTCCAGGGTAGGGCCATGTTAATATACTGTAGTTAGTAGACCTGGTTGTGATGTGTATAATGACCTGGTTGTCTCCAGGGTAGGACCATGTTAATATACTGTAGTTAGTGGACCTGGTTGTGATGTGTATAATGACCTGGTTGTCTCCAGGGTAGGACCATGTCAATATACTGTAGTTAGTAGACCTGGTTGTGATGTGTATAATGACCTGGTTGTACCAGGGTAGGACCATGTTAATATACTGTAGTTAGTAGACCTGGTTGTGATGTGTATAATGACCTGGTTGTACCAGGGTAGGACCATGTTAATATACTGTAGTTAGTAGACCTGGTTGTGATGTGTATAATGACCTGGTTGTCTCCAGGGTAGGACCATGTTAATATACTGTAGTTAGTAGACCTGGTTGTGATGTGTATAATGACCTGGTTGTCTCCAGGGTATGGCCATGTTAATATACTGTAGTTAGTAGACCTGGTTGTGATGTGTATAATGACCTGGTTGTACCAGGGTAGGACCATGTTAATATACTGTGGTTAGTAGACCTGGTTGTGATGTGTATAATGACCTGGTTGTCTCCAGGGTAGGGCCATGTTAATATACTGTAGTTAGTAGACCTGGTTGTACCAGGGTAGGACCATGTTAATATACTGTAGTTAGTGGACCTGGTTGTCTCCAGGGTAGGACCATGTTAATATACTGTAGTTAGTAGACCTGGTTGTACCAGGGTAGGACCATGTTAATATACTGTAGTTAGTAGACCTGGTTGTCTCCAGGGTATGACCATGTTAATATACTGTAGTTAGTAGACCTGGTTGTGATGTGTATAATGACCTGGTTGTCTCCAGGGTAGGGCCATGTTAATATACTGTAGTTAGTAGACCTGGTTGTGATGTGTATAATGACCTGGTTGTCTCCAGGGTAGGACCATGTTAATATACTGTAGTTAGTGGACCTGGTTGTGATGTGTATAATGACCTGGTTGTACCAGGGTAGGACCATGTTAATATACTGTAGTTAGTAGACCTGGTTGTGATGTGAATAATGACCTGGTTGTCTCCAGGGTAGGGCCATGTTATATACTGTAGTTAGACCTGGTTGTGATGTGTATAATGACCTGGTTGTCTCCAGGGTAGGGCCATGTTAATATACTGTAGTTAGTGGACCTGGTTGTGATGTGTATAATGACCTGGTTGTCTCCAGGGTATGGCCATGTTAATATACTGTAGTTAGTAGACCTGGTTGTGATGTGAATAATGACCTGGTTGTCTCCAGGGTAGGGCCATGTTATATACTGTAGTTAGACCTGGTTGTGATGTGTATAATGACCTGGTTGTACCAGGGTAGGACCATGTTAATATACTGTAGTTAGTAGACCTGGTTGTGATGTGTATAATGACCTGGTTGTCTCCAGGGTAGGACCATGTTAATATACTGTAGTTAGTAGACCTGGTTGTGATGTGTATAATGACCTGGTTGTACCAGGGTAGGACCATGTTAATATACTGTAGTTAGTAGACCTGGTTGTGATGTGAATAATGACCTGGTTGTCTCCAGGGTAGGACCATGTTATATACTGTAGTTAGACCTGGTTGTGATGTGTATAATGACCTGGTTGTACCAGGGTAGGACCATGTTAATATACTGTAGTTAGTAGACCTGGTTGTGATGTGAATAATGACCTGGTTATCTCCAGGGTATGGCCATGTCGATGTATGGAGGGACCATACTGCCCCCCCACCCCCCTATGGGGGAGAGTCCGGGGGGGGGCATGTTCAACGGACTGCATGCTGCTGACCCTGCATGGAGCCCCATCATCAAGGTGGTCCCCAACAACGCAGACAACACCGACCCACAGCAGGTGAGACTTTTTCCACACACACACACACACACACACACACACACACACACTTATCCTTGCTAATGGAATCTCCTTCTCTCTCCCCTGTTCCACTTCTCATCTTCTTCCTCCTCGTTCAGGTGTGGCCTGGTACCTGGGCTCCTCACGTGCACCTGAACCACGTCAACTAGCCGGCTGGCATCGACAGAAATCAAACGCACACACACCACAAACATGAATTTAATTTCCAACTGACAACAAAAATCAACAGAATTGTAAAACATGTTAACTTTAGTAGAGAACGAAGAGCAAAGCAGAGTTTGAAGAAATGGAGAGAAATTATCTTTACACCGTTCTTTAATGTGCCTAACTCAAAATAAGAAATAAAGAAATATACTACCATTTCAGCGATGGCTGTTGTGGAGTCGGGAGGGAAAACTCTGGGCCCTAGTTCTGTTTAAAGTCCTGTTGATGTCTGATGAATAAACTGACAGCCTGTCCAACCGGCTCCATGCTCTGTAGCTTAGATTTAGGACTTCGACTCGCGTACAGAGTTCTCGTTCTCCTCAGGGGGAGAGCTGATGATGACGTAGCTAATGATACTCAGCCAACAACTAGAGGATGATGATTACCTAAAGAGAGGAAGAAATCAGAATACCTTTTAGTGGTAAATATATGTATAATTGTTTACATACTAAAAAGGGTTAAAATGAGAGTACATTTCATGTCGTATAGTGGCTCTACTTTACGTAGCCTGTATTAATGTGAAATATTTACCTTAATATTCAATAAACATATTGAAATGTACTTGTGGCTGTGCACTTTATTGTTTGTGTAGGTAGGGCTTTGTTTTCATTTCCCAAAACTGAATAGCATGTTTGACTAGTTACAACACAATGCATTGTCATCTTACAAAATAGAATCTGCACACTCAACTCATGGCTCTGATGCGTTACATTTTAATAAATATTAACATTGACAGCTGACGCTCATAACCAAGTGGGAAGCTGATATTTACCACATATGACTGGGGGAAATCTACTTGGACGCCCCTCCAACTGGTGATTACTAGTGGGAAACGCGTCTATCATCCCTGAGCTCCGACTTCTCCCACAATCGATGTCCAAATCAGTAAGGACTTAAAATGGTCCACACACACAGCGCCTCTTCACCCTTAGGAGGTTGAAAAGATTTGGCGTGGGCCCTCAACTGCACCATTGAAAGCATCTTGACTGGTTGCATCACTGCTTGGTATGGCAACTGCACCGCCCTCGATTGCATGGCGCTACAGAGGGTGGTGCGGACAGCCCAGCAGGCTCCTGAACAGCTTCTATCCCCAAGCCTTAAGACCGCTAAATAGCTACAGTGCATTCAGAACCTGTCACTTTTCCCACATTTTGTTACTTTACAGCCTTATTCTAAAATGTATTCATGTTTTTTTCCCTCATCAATCCACACAATACCCCATGACAAAGCAAAAACATCACATTTACAGCCTGAGTCTTCTTGGATATGACGCTAAAAGCTTGGCACACCTTTATTTGGGGAGTTTCTCCCATTCTCTGCAGATCCTCTCCAGCTCTGTCAGGTTGGATGGGGAGCGTCGCTGCACAGCTATTTTCAGGTCTCCAGAGATGTTGGATCGGGTTCAGGCTCTGGCTGGACCACTCAAGGACATTCAGAGACTTGTCAAGAAGCCACTCCTGTGTTGTCTTGGCTGTGTGCTTAGGGTCGTCCTGTTGGAGCAGGTTTTCATCAAGGATCTCTGTACTTAGCTCCTTTCATCTTTCCTTGGATCTTGACTAGTCCCAGGCTGCTGAAAACATCCCCAAAGCATGTTGCTGCCACCACCATGCTTCACCGTAGGGATGGTGCCAGGTTTCCTCCAGATGTGACAGTTGGCATTCAGGCCAAAGAGTTCAATCTTGGTTTCATCAGACCAGAGAATCTTGTTTCTCATTGAGTCGTTTATTTATCTCACCTTTATTTAACCAGGTAGGCAAGTTGAGAACAAGTTCTCATTTAAAACTGCGACCT
Organism: Salvelinus namaycush; assembly: GCF_016432855.1. NCBI lineage: Eukaryota > Metazoa > Chordata > Actinopteri > Salmoniformes > Salmonidae > Salvelinus > Salvelinus namaycush. The sequence goes on along the minus strand of NC_052311.1, from coordinate 8,146,117 downwards.
GGCCAAGATAAAGCAGTTCGACACACAGAGTAAACAAACAGTCAATAATACAGTAGAAAAAGTATATATACAGTGTGTGCAAACGAGGTAAGGCAATAAATAGGCCATGGTGGCGAAGTAATTACAATATACCAATTAAACACGAGTGATAGCTGTGCAGAAGATTAATGTGCAAGTAGAGATACTGGGGTGAAAAGGAGCAAGATAACTAAATACAGTATGGGGATGAGGTAGTTGGATGGACTATGTACAGGTGCAGTGATCTGTGAGCTGCTCTGACGGCTGGTGCTTAAAGCTAGTGAGGGAGATGAGTCTCCAGCTTCAGTGATTTTTGCAGTTCGTTCCAGTCATTGGCAGCAGAGAACTGGAGAGGGAGCCAAAGGAGGAGTTGGCTTTGGGGATGGCCAGTGAGATATACCTGCTGGAGCGCATGCTACGGGTTGGTGCTGCTATGGTGACCAGTGAGCTGAGATAAGGCGGGGCTTTACCTAGCAGAAACTTAGAGATGAGCCAGTGGGTTTGGCGACGAGTATGAAGCAAGGGCCAGCCAACGAGAGCGTACAGGTCGCAGTGGTGGGTAGTATATGGGGCTTTGGTGACAAAACGGATGGCACTGTGATAGCCCCCAACACTGCAGTCTATTTTGTAAATGACATCGCCGAAGTCAAAGATCGGCAGTATAGTCAGTTTTACCAGGGTATATTTGGCCGCATGAGTGAAGGATGCTTTGTTGCGAAATAGGAAGCCGATTCTAGATTTAATTTTGGATTTGAGATGCTTAATGTGAGTCTGGAAGGAGAGTTTACAGTCTAGCCAGACACCTAGGTATTTGTAGTTGTCCACATATTCTAAGTCAGAACCGTCCAGAGTAGTGATGCTAGATGCGCGGGCAGGTGCGGGCAGCGACCGGTTGAAGAGCATGCATTTAGTTTTACTTGCATTTAAGAGCAGTTTGTGGCCACTGAGGGAGAGTTGTATGGCATTGAAGCTCATCTGGAGGTTCGTTAAGTGTCCAAAGGGCCAGAAGTATACAGAATGGTGTCGTCTGCGTAGAGGTGGATCAGAGAATCACCAGCAGCAAGAGCGACATCATTGATGTATACAGAGAAGAGAGTCAGCCTGAGAATTGAACCCTGTGGCACCTCAATGGAAACAGCCAGAGGTCCGGACAACAGGCCCTCCGATTTGACACACTGAACTCTATCAGAGAAGTAGTTGGTGAACCAGGCGAGGCGGTCATTTGAGAAACCAAGGCTGTTGATGCCTTTTGACAAACGCCAAGAGGGCTGTGATGCCTTTTACTGAGGAGTGGCTTCCGTCTGGCCACTCTACCATAAAGCCCTGATTAGTGGAGTGCTGCAGAGATGGTTGTCCTTATGGAAGGTTTTCTTCATCTCCACAGAGGAGCTCTCTGTGACCATCGTGTTCTTGGTCACCTCCCTGACCAAGGCCCTTCTCCCCTGATTGCTCAGTTTGGCCGAGCGGCCAGTTCTAGGAAGAGTCTTTTGTGGTTCCAAACTTCATCCATTTAAGAATGATTGAGGCTACTGTGTTCTTGGGGACCTTCAATGCTGCAGAAATGTTTTGGTACCGGTCCCCAGATGCCGCGACACAATCCTGTCTTGGAGCTCTACAGACAAATCCTTCGACCTCATGGCTTGGTTTTTTTTCTGACGCACTGTCACCTGTGGGACCTTATAGACAGGGGGTGTTCCTTTCCAAATCATGTCCAATCAATTGAATTTAGCACAGGGGGACTCCAAGTTGAAGAAACATCTTAATGATGATCAATGGAAACAGGATGCACCTGAGCTCAATTTCGAGTCTCATAGCAAAGGGTCTGACATTTCTAAAAACCTGTTTTTGCCTTGTCATTATGGGGTATTGTGATGTCATTATGGGGTATTGTGATGTCGTTATTGTTAGGATTTATGTTTATGCACAATAGCCTGCTAGCATATTGTTTGAAGATGAATATTGTTTTGTTACACACACACACAAACAATACAGATGTAGGTGTGTAATGACTGACCAACACAGGCCATAAAAGCTGTGGTCAATCTGGAGAGGGGAGGGGTGCATCTCTCTAGGCCAACCAGGGAGGTTAGATTACTGGACAGTACCATATTAGGAATTGTTTGAGTGAAGAATCAAGGGGGAGACACAAGACGGAGCTAATCTACCCAGCAACCAGATGTGGACAAAGGAAAGCGCCAAGGGACTTGGACAAGTCCGGGTGCCACCAAAGGCGGAGCAAGAGTTTAAACCGTGCTCAGCCTCTACTATGATAGGCCAACTGGACAAGTTGGAACTAAAGCTGTCATAGTATAAGAACTGCTATTTGAGTACATTCCACAGTTCCCTGCTTTACCCTGCGTGGTGATAGGGTGAACCCGTATATACGAAAATTGCATTTACCATTTATCGTTTGAGTTTAATTAAAATACTTAAAATATATTCGGTGACTCTGAATCACATTTTGTCCTGATACCAGATATGAACTGACGCAAATCTCTTTCATTATGTGGTATTGTGTTTTGATTGAAGAAGAAAATGTTTTAATACATTTTAGAATAAGGCTGTAAAGTAACAAAATGTGGAAAAGGGAAGGGGTCTGAATACTTTCCCAATGCGCTGTATGATAAACAGAGTAGCAGCAGCGTGTGTGTGTACATATTCAGTGCAAAAATACATTTGAAAGGTTCAATGCAGATTTGAATAAACAATGGCAACATTGCCAAGTTGATCTGAGCCTTGTCGGAAAACCGGTGTTCCGACTTTCGGCTGTCGCAGATGCACCTCTCCCGACGTGTGTGACTGTTTTCGGGAAACGTGTGTGCACATTAGTTCAATTTTGGGTAAAACTTCATGTCAGGCATTGTGTCCTTGTCGGCGGGCCGTGAGTTATGATGACCAATTGGATACCACGAAATTTGGGAGAAATTCGGGTCAATTAAAAAATAAATGTCATACAGTACCACACTCCCTGTTCCCATGACATGTATTATAAAACAATCAATACTGTATCAATTAAATATATTTATCTCACGCGGGTGACATGTTTATTGTGCAGCCATGAATGTATAATATATCTAGCCTGTGTACACATCACATGTACATGTAAATATGTTGATCAGAGTGGTATCACTACACAGACGGATCCATTTAGTGATGCCATAACTTCATTGGCTGTGTTCAGTCATAGTCAGCTAGGTACATTATCAGAATGTGGTGAATTTATGTAGATCAGTTTATTCTCTTTTTTGATGGAATTTATTGTATTTGGAGTCTTGGGGTTGTTTCTGCTGAATAATGTATTTGCTTTGCCATTGTTGTCAAGTAAAACAAGTTGGGACTTGTTTCTGGTCAGTGTTGCTTTCTGTTCTACACCATCGCTTCAGATTAGATCCACTAGATTACTTCCGGATCGAAATGAACATGTCACTCCGTTGTGGACAGCTCCACCCTTCACAGGCGGAGCTAATATTTGATTGACCAACCAGTCGCCCTTCTTCGTGGAGATCAGGTTCGGCTGTTGCCTTTGTATGTATAATATATGGCTGTAGCGATCACAACACGTCACATGACCAGAGGCACCCTGATAGTTGTTAAATGCACGCTAACATGTTCAATAGACAGTTCGTTCTCTCAAGCTACGGTTGTTGCTGAGCTGACAGCTATACTTATCTGGCAACAAAACCGTCCGCCCTGAACAGCTCTGCAGTCGATTCCGTCTGTTTTAATTTGTTAGCTAAAACGAGCTACTGTATCTAAGGTTTTGTTGTTGTTTATCTTGTTAGCAAATTACTTGTTTGGTAAACAATCCAATTTGCAAGATCAACCGATCTTCACACTAAGCATCTGTCTGCGGTTGATCAGAAGAACCCAAATAAACCCAGGATGACGACCAACGCTCAGGAGGCGAAGAGTTGCCCAATCCCTACCCGGGTTCTCACCCTGAAAGACTGGTCTCAGCTCCCCGACTGCTATAGTCAGACTCCCGGGGGTACTCTCTTCTCCACAACGCCCGGAGGTAAGAGCACCTGGCCCGGATGTTTACGATCAACCATGCAGCACGCGCAACACGTTTTGTACCAGTGGTAGTTTAGCTAAGGTTAGCCAGCTATTTTTTTTAGATAGAAAACTAACGTTTATATTGTAGGAAAAGGTTAACTAAACTAGCTAGGTACTTGACGATGGTTGTACAAGGAAATAACACGTTCACGTTAATTATAGCTGTATTGAAACGTACATTTACTTCCCCAAATCTTGCAACCTCTCAACGTTACTTAACCGTCACTGTCTTGTGACTCCAGTTTATTTGGTCGGATATAATACATGCGCAAATGAGTGACACGTGCTTGTTAGTTAGCTGGCTAAAACTAGGTTAGTTACCTGTCTGTTTGACTTGCAGCGTACTGTGTTTGTTGGAAATAACGTATGGTATGTGATATTTTAACTGAAACTTCATTCAATGCATCTTTAAAAAATGTGTTCATATTATTGCGTCCAGTCTTTTAAATATGGGACCTCACTCTTCCCGTAATGTTACGGCAATATTCTTATTGATAGACGAAAATGATTTAAGTGATGTGGAAAAAAACTGGGCTCACGTGTTCAACTGGCTGCTGTTTACGTGCAGTCTGTGCAGAGCAGTATGAAGGTGGGATTCGGCACTGTCTGTTTACTACATTGTTCAGACCTGTGTAAACTCGCTGAGAGAACTGGCTGCGGAAATTCACATTCAAAACAGCTCATGTAAAGTGCTGTTGGGAACCAATTGCCAATTAACTTTGCTGGGGCGAAATGTAGTTTTAGCTTTCAGCTATGTTTTGTCAGTTGAGATCTGCTATATATCAGATCTCATAATATGGAAAACATGCCACATTATGTAAGCTAAGTAGCCATAGTGATGGGAGTTATGGTTGTCAAATTTGGCACAACATTCTTGAGTGGAAAAGCCGATTGGTGGACAACAAGCTCCTCTTAACCTATGACCTATTGGTGGGCGGGCCAGATTCAGGGTGATGATTGGGGAGGAGAGAGGGAGACACCCTCTGGGCGCCACCACAGCTTCCCTGGTGCATTTCAGGAATACTGTTGGAACATTCTGTTCTAGCCAAGTGGAGAGAGAGGGAGTGACGGAAAAATACAGAAAAGAGCTGTTAAATTCTACAAACCTTCCATAACAAAGCCATCACCTACAGATAGTTGAACCTGGAGAAAAGTCCCCAAAGCAAGCTGGTCCTGGGGCTCTGTTCACAAACACACCCCACAGAGCCCCAGGACAGCAACACAATTAGACCTGACCAAATCATGAGAAGACAAAAATCTTATTACTTGACACATTGCTTTGTTTTTTTCAAACTAGAATGCTATTTGTCCCTTAACAGAGAGTACAGCATTGCAGAATACCTGACCACTGACCAAAAATTAAGGAGAGCTTTGACTATGTACAGACTTGGTGAGCATAGCCTTGCTATTGAAAGAGGCTGCTGTAGGCAGACATGGCTCTCAAGGGAAGACAGGCTATGTGCACACTGCCTACAATTTCCGTCTCTATTGGGTGAAATACCAGTGTGCCATCACAGCAGCAAGATTTGTGACCGGTTGCCACAAGAAAATGGCAACCAGTGAAGAACAAACACCAATGTAAATACATCCCATGTTTATTTATTTTCCCTTTTGTACTTTAACTATTTGCACATCGTTACATCACTGTATGTAGACATAATGACATTTGTAATGTCTCAATTCCTTTGGAACTTTTGTTTACTGAGTGTAGTTTACTGTTAATTTTTTGTTTAACTTTTATCTATTTCACTTGCTTTGGCAATGTGAACATGTTTCCCATGACAATAAAGCCCTTTGAATTTGAGAGAGAGTAAAGTGTGAGAGGGGAAGAAAAGGAGGGAGGGATTGGGAAGCATAAATGGAGTGCAACGAGAGGCCTTTCTAAGAATTGTTGAAGTGAGGACACGTGGGAGGGAGTGGTGGAATGTGTGATTTGGCTGAGAGCAAAAAGCAGTGTGGTTTCAGGTCCTCTATGGATCCTTCATGTTACTTTTGCGTCGTGGATGGCATGGTCAGACCAGAACACATTAGTTATGAGCTTTAAGGAGTAGTTATAACATGGCTATAACAGCTCTGTTACTGTCATTACAGTGCTTATGGTGATTCTTCATTGATACCTTACAACAGGTGCTCTCGACTGTCGCAGCGGTCTAAGGCACTGCATCTCAGTGCCAGAGGCGTTACTACAGACCCTGGTTTGATTCCAGGCTGTATCACAACCGGCCGTGATTGGGAGTCCCATAGGGCGGCGCACAATTGGCCCAGCGTCGTCCGGTTTTGGCCGTGGTAGGCCGTCATTGTAAATAAGAATTTGTTCTTAACTGACTTGCCTAGTTAAATAAATAAAACAGATGGTCTAGAGCAGTTTTACGTGATGCTTCTATAACCAGAAGTTAATTTTCCACAACTAACTGCTGATGTGAGCACAACAAGCATACACATGGTGCGGCGAGACTGCTCTGGTCCCCCGGCCAATCTCTCCCTGCTGTAATGTGATGAGGGGAGGGTGGGTGGGTCTTATCCCATTGCCACTGACAGAGCGTAGCATTACATGGGATGGGCTAGGTTTCATGTGAACCGAGAGATTGGCCACAGAGCTGGACTTAGCTGCATAACTCAGGGCCAGGGCACTATAGTTTAGCTGCTGGCTGTCCTGCTCTCTCTGCATAGCGTCTGCCTGAATTCCTGCCCCAATGTACACACACACACACACTCCGCTCCCCTTTTGTTCAGGACAGGGTGCTCAACTGGCAGAGGTTGCATAGTGTGTGTGGAAATGTAACTGTTCTGCACTGTATCAGTTGTGACTCCAGCGTGCTGTACTCATACTCAGTGGTGGAAAAAGTACCCAATTGTCATTCTAAAGTAAAGATGCCTTTATAGAAAAGGACTTGAGTCAAAGTGAAAGTCAGCCAGTAAAATACTTGAGTAAAAGTATTTGGTTTTAAATATACTTAAGTATCAAAAGTAAATGTACTTAAGTATTGAAAAGTGTAAATAATTTCATGTTCCTTATATTAAGAAAACCAGACAGCACAATTTGGCCCCTGGCCATCTGAAGTCAATGTTGTTTTGCATTTGTTACTTTAAATCACCCGTTCCATTTTTGATAACCAGTCTTTGGTCTGGCATCTCTGTTTGCAGGCTAACGGAAGCGCTAAAAGAGCGGGGGGGTCATAAAACTACTTCCCCCTACTGTAACTGCCTCTAAAATCCCAGCTTTTTATCCTAGCTCTGGTAAAGGCAGCACCTCCCAGTCTGCTCCAAACTCAGATGCTACTAACCCTATTAACCTTTCCTCCTCCCCCCACACCACCAAGTCCTCCATCCCATCCCCTCACGCCACCCTGGCTCGGCGCTCTCCACCTTCTCTCACATCCCCTCCCTCTAATGGTTCCTCCCTCAAACTCCCCACACCCTCTCACACAGGTAAAGCTTTCTCGTTCTCCTCGCAGACTCAAAACGGTCGAGCACCCTCAGATGGCCAGGGGCAAGCACACTTCAACACTCAGCCATAATTTACAAATAAAACATTCATTTGATTTGTAGTGAGTCTGCCAGATCAGAGGCAGTAGGGATGGCCAGGGACGTTCTCTTGATAAGTGTGTGAATTTGACTTTTTCCTGTCCTACTAAGCATTCAAAATGTAACTTTTGGGTGTCAGAGAAATTGTATGGAGTAAAAAGTACATCATTGTTTTTAGGAATGTAGTAAAGTAAAGTACAGATACCACCAAAAAAATTACTTTAGTAAAAATACTTTAAAGTACTACTTAAGTACTTTACACCACTGCTAATACTCAGTACTCCCCGTCCTCTCCGTGTAACCCTGTCCAGGGCAGAATTCACTAGTAGACACCACAACATTGGATGATTCATATCTAATGACTGTTTATCAAATTTTTATTGAGCTTTTTATCTATGATAAATGCTAATGAGCTTTTTATCTATGATCGGTACACGGTGGTTCAGGTGAAACTTCAGTTCATCAGCATGATATTCAGTATGATATAATATCTATAACGGCTGTTTATCAATGTTCTGTTGCAATTAAGGGATGACATCAGTCTGTCAGCAACCTGTCAGAGCCTAGTTGTTTACCAAACAGTCTCTTCTGTAGACATGCAAAGTGAAACATGCAGACAAACTTTGTATGGAGTGGCAAGTCAAGTTTCCTTTTACATACTGTATTCCTAATAGTCTAGGCCTGTTGCGGAGGAGATGACATAACCTCCACTCAACCAGGCAACCTCAGGAATGTGGTATCACCACAGGAGGCCTCGTCAACCCACCTAAGCAAACATAATGTAAGGAAAACTCTGCTGGTGACTACAGTACAGCTCTGTAGCGTACTTCATACTGCTACACAGAGCGCCCGGTGCAGGCGACACGGAGAGCTCTGTGTGTTTGGTGGTGACCACATATGTTTCTGGTCTGCCTCCTGTCACCACTTCCTGGTTCTAGGAGAACTTGTTTATGTTCTCCACTTTCCTAGAACTGGCTTACTACTGCCAACCCACAACCTCTCCTCTGTATCCTCCTGTGTTCCTCTCTTCCCTGACTCACAATGGCCAACTGATGACCCCTCTTCTCCCCTCCCTCCTCCTCCATCTCCTTTCCTTGGGCTGAAAACCGTGTGTGTGTTTGGTATGCATCCAACAGCCCTGACCCTAAGGCCAGGGAGGGGTGCAGTCCCAGTTTCTTCCAGATGCACTCTTGTATTTGTGCAGTTTTGACATCAAAAGATTCATGGCTGGTTTTCAAGGAGCATATTGGATAAATCAAGAACTAAATCCTACATTTTTGTACACTGAATAATGTGCTTGAGTTTATAACTAATCTCTCCAACAGATGTTATGGTACATGAGTCAATTTTAGGGATGTCCCTGACTAAAATATAAATACTGGTCGACCGAATGTTGTCTGTTCTTCAGACCAATCGATTGGTCAATTTTTTTTTTGTTTTTACATATATTGACACACCCTGTGTTTTAATCATATCAACTATATGCACTGAGCCTCAGACTTGCTGTGCTGTGTTAAAAAAACAAATTGACAGCGACTGACTGTGACTAGCACCCGTTGTCTGTCTCTCTTACCCTGCTACAGCGACCACCACATCATCAACAGAACAGTGTTTATCGCGCTAACCGTGTTGCTGAAAATTTTGCCAAAATCCCTAATTTGCTTAGGAAAACCATTCCCTCAATGCATGCTTTCTTTATGCGACTGATTTATGCATCGCATGCACCTGACCAATAGGGCCTGACTATAATGGCGCTGGAGGGGATGACTGACGTTTTACACACTGCTAACCAACTGTGCTATTTATTTTTTATTCCGCGTTGTTTTTACAGGTGAAGTCGGAAGTTTACATGCACCTTAGCCAAATACATTTAAACTCAGTTTTTCACAATTCCTGACATTTAATCCTAGTAAAAATTCCCTGTCTTAGGTCAGTTAGGATCACCACTTTATTTTAAGAATGTGAAATGTCAGAATAATAGTAGGCTTTTATTTCTTTCATCACATTCCCAGTGGGTCAGAAGTTTACATGCACTCAATTAGTATTTGGTAGCATTTACTTTAAATTGTTTAACTTGGGTCAAACGTTTCGGGTAGCCTTCCACAAGCTTCCCACAATAAGTTGGGTGAATTTTGCCCCATTCCTCCTGACAGAGCTGGTGTAACAGTCAGGTTTGTAGGCCTCCTTGATCGCACACGCTTTTTCAGTTCTGCCCACAAATTTTCTATAGGATTGAGGTCAGGGCTTTGTGATGGCCACTCCAATACCTTGACTTTATTGTCCTTAAGCCATTTTGCCACAACTAAGGAAGTATGCTTGGTGTCATTGTCCATTTGAAAGACTCATTTGCGACCAAGCTTTAACTTCCTGACTGATGTCTTGAGATGATGCTTCAATATATCTACAAAATTTTCCTACCTCATGATGCCATCTATTTTGTGAAGTGCACCAGTCCCTCCTGCAGCAAAGCACCCCCACAACATGATGCTTCCACCCCCATGATGATGCCATCCTCCTCAGACCAGAGGACATTTCTCCAAAATGAATGATCTTTGTCCCCATGTGCAGTTGCAGACCGTAGTCTGGCTTTTTATGGCGGTTTTGGCGCAGTGGCTTCTTCCTTGCTGAGCGGCCTTTCATGTTATGTCGATATAGGACTCGTTTTACTGTGGATATAGATACTTTTGTACCTGTTTCCTCCAGCATCTTCACAAGGTCCTTTGCTGTTGTTCTGGGATTGATTTGCACTTTTCGCACCAAAGTACGTTCATCTCTAGGAGGCAGAACGCGTCTCCTTCCTGAGCGGTATGACAGCTGCGTGGTCCCATGGTGTTTATACTTGCTTACTATTGTTTGTACAGATGAACGTGGTACCTTAAGGCGTTTGGAAATTGCTCCCAAGGATGAATCAGACTTGTGGGTGTCTACAATTTTTGGTTTCTGAGGTCTTGGCTGATTTCTTTTGATTTTCCCATGATGTCAAGCAAAGAGGCACTGAGTTTGAAGGTAGGCCTTCAAATACATCCACAGGTACACCTCCAATTGACTCAATTGATGTCAATTAGCCTATCAGAAGCTTCTAAAGCCATGATATAATTTTCTGGAATTTTCCAAGCTGTTTAAAGGCACAGTCAACTTAGTGTATGTAAACTTCTGACCCACTGGAATTGTGATACAGTGAAATAGGGTTACGGTCTGTAAACAATTGTTGGAAAAATTACTTGTCATGCGCAAAGTACATGTTCTAACTGACTTGCCTTAACTATAGTTTATCAACAAGACATTTGTGAAGTGGTTGACAAACAAGTTTTAATAACTCAAACCTAAGTGTATGTAAACTTCTGACTTCAACCGTTACTCATTTTGTACATAATGTTGCTGCTACCGTCTCTTACGACCGAAAAGAGCTTCTGGACATCAGAACAGCTATTACTCCCCTCGAACTGGACAAAGATTTTTTCTTTAAGTCTGACGCGAAGGATATATTGCTTTGTCGAGCCAAGGCTCAAATCGGCGTCATCTGTTTGAAGAAAAGGTGAAGGAGGGCGGGTGCCTTGTAAGAATTCGTTGACGAGTAGGTAAACCACCACTAACCTCTGCACGTTGGCCAATAATACAATCATTGGAAAACAAACTGGACGATTTACGATTTAAGACTGTCCTACCAACGCGACATAAAAAAACTAACATTTTGTGTTTCACTGATACGTGGCTGAACGACGATATGGATAATATAGAGCTGGCTGGCTTCCCCGCGCATCAGCAGGACAGAGCAGCTACGTCTGGTAAGACGAGGGGCGAGGGTGTGTCAATAACTGCTGGTGTGCAATGTGTAATATTAAAGAAGTCTCAAGGTATTGCCCGCCTGAAGTAGAATACCTCATGATAAGCTGTAGACCACACTATCTACCAAGAGTTCTCATCTATATTATTCGTAGCCGTCTATTTACCACCACAAACTGATGCAGGCACTATGACCACACTCAACGAGCTGTATAAGGCCATAAGAAAACAAGAAAATGCTCATCCAGAAGCGGTGATCCTAGTGGCCGGGGACTTTAATGCAGGCAAATTTAAATCCGTTTTACCTCATTTCTACCAGCATGTCACATGCAACCAGAGGAGAAAAAAACGATTGACCACCGTTACTCCACACACAGCGATGCATACAAAGCTCTCCCTCGCCCTCCATTTGGCAAATCTGACCATAATTCTATCCTTCTGATTACAAGCAAAAACGGAAGTGGTCAGGTGATGTGGATGCTACGCTGCAGGACTGTTTTGCTAGCAAAGACTGGAATATGTTCTGGGATTTATCCAATGGCATTGAGGAGTATACCACCTCAGTCATTGGCTTCATCAATAAGTGCATCGACGACGTCATCCCCACAGTGACCGTACGAACATATCCAAACCAGAAGCCATGGATTACAGGCAACATCCACACCCGAGCTAAAGGGTAGAGATGCCGCTTTCAAGGAGCGGGACACTAATCCGGATGCTTATAAGAAATCCCGCTATGCCCTCCGATGAACCTTCAAACAGGCAAAGCGTCAATACAGGACTAAGATTGAATCCTACTACACCGGCTCTGATGCTCGTCGGATGTGGCAGGGCTTGCAAACTATTTTGAGCCTGCCAGACGAGCTAAATGCCTTTTATGCTCACTTCGAGGCAAGCAACACTGAAGCATGCATGAGAGCACCAGCTGTTCCGGCCGACTGTGTGATCATGCTCTCACTAGCCGACGTGAGCAATACCTTTTAAACAGGTCAACATTCACAAAGCCACAGGGCCAGATGGATTACCAGGGCGTGTACTCAGAGCATGTGCAGACCAACTGTCTTCACTGACATTTTCAACATGTCCCTGTCTGAGTTTGTGATACCTACATGTTTCAAACAGACCACCATAGTCCCTGTGCCCAAGAAAGCAAAGGTAACATGCCTAATTGATTACCGCCCCGTAGCACTCACATTGGTAGCCATGAAGTGCTTTGTAAGGCTGGTCATGTCTCACATCAACATCATGCCTGAAATGCTAGACCCACTCCAATTCGCATACCGCCCCAACAGCTCCACAGATGATGCAATCTTTATTGCACTCCACACTGCCCTTTCCCACCTGGACAAGAGGAACACCTATGTGAGAATGCTGTTCATTGACTACAACGTTCAACACCATAGTACCCACAAAGCTCATCACTAAGCTAAGGACCCTTGGACTAAACACCTCCCAGAGCATGCACTGACCGGTTGCTACGGAGGGTAGTGCATACGGCTCAGTACATCGCTGAGGCCAAGCTTCCTGACATCCAGGACCTACAGTGCTTTGCAAAAGTTTTCACCCCCCTTAGTGTTTTTTCCTATTTTGTTGCACTACAACCTGTCATTTAAATTTATTTTTATTTGGATTTCATGTAATGGACATACAGAAAATAGTCCAATTTGGTTAAGTGAAAATAATTTTTAAACAAGTTTTTTTTTTTTTTTTCAAAATGGAAAAGTGGTGCGTGCATATGTATTCACCCCCTTTGCTATGAAGCCCCTAAATAAGATCTGGTGCAGCCAATTACCTTCAGAAGTCACATAATTAGTTAGATTGCAGACAGGTGGACTTTATTTAAGTGTCACATGATCTAAGTGTGTGTATATATGTGTGTGTTCTGAAAGGCCCCAGAGTCTGCACCACCAAGCTAACCCCCCCCCCCCCCCCCCCCCCCCCCCCCGACCCTCCGACAGGAACACGCATCATCTACGACAGGAAGTTCCTCCTGGACTGTCGGAACTCTCCCATTGCCCGTACCCCTCCATGCTGCCTGCCCCAGATCCCTGGGGTGACGGTGCCCGCTCTGCACCCTCTGGGCAAACTACAGGAACTTAAAGAGGAGCTGGAGGAGGAGGAGAAGGACCTGGGAGGTAGGAATATGCACACACTAGACATGCGTACTGTGTACACACACACACACACACACACACACACACACATTCTGTACAGATGTGCACACTGACAAACGTGCATATGAACATGTACACACACAGCGGAGGCCAAAAAGGACATGGTAGGTACACACTGGTATAACCTGCTAGCTCTACCCTACCTTTTATGTCCATTCAACCACCTATATGATAATGTTGACATGTACCTAGCTTTATGTTCTTCCCTTGTCTTCATGGAACCTAGTGTTTTAAGAAGTGGATGAGGGGGAGTAGAAGACCAGAGCAGCATTTTTACAGGCCTTATCACCTGCTGTTATTCCTGTTGATCTGTCTGTCAGACAATATCACCTGCTGTTATTCCTGTTGGTCTGTCTGTCAGACTATCACCTTCTGTTATTCCTGTTGATCTGTCTGTCAGACAATATCACCTGCTGTTATTCCTGTTGGTCTGTCTGTCAGACAATATCACCTGCTGTTATTCCTGTTGATCTGTCTGTCAGACAATATCACCTGCTTTTATTCCTGTTGATCTGTCTGTCAGACAATATCACCTGCTGTTATTCCTGTTGATCTGTCTGTCAGACAATATCACCTGCTTTTATTCCTGTTGATCTGTCTGTCAGACAATATCACCTTCTGTTATTCCTGTTGATCTGTCTGTCAGACAATATCACCTGCTTTTATTCCTGTTGATCTGTCTGTCAGACAATATCACCTTCTGTTATTCCTGTTGATCTGTCAGACAATATCACCTGCTGTTATTCCTGTTGGTCTGTCTGTCAGACAATATCACCTGCTTTTATTCCTGTTGATCTGTCTGTCAGACAATATCACCTGCTTTTATTCCTGTTGATCTGTCTGTCAGACAATATCACCTTCTGTTATTCCTGTTGATCTGTCTGTCAGACAATATCACCTGCTTTTATTCCTGTTGATCTGTCTGTCAGACAATATCACCTTCTGTTATTCCTGTTGATCTGTCTGTCCGACAATATCACCTTCTGTTATTCCTGTTGATCTGTCTGTCAGACAATATCACCTGCTTTTATTCCTGTTGATCTGTCTGTCAGACAATATCACCTTCTGTTATTCCTGTTGATCTGTCTGTCAGACAATATCACCTGCTGTTATTCCTGTTGATCTGTCTGTCAGACAATATCACCTGCTTTTATTCCTGTTGATCTGTCTGTCAGACAATATCACCTGCTTTTATTCCTGTTGATCTGTCTGTCAGACAATATCACCTGCTGTTATTCCTGTTGATCTGTCTGTCAGACAATATCACCTGCTTTTATTCCTGTTGGTCTGTCAGACAATATCACCTGCTTTTATTCCTGTTGGTCTGTCCATCTGTCTGTCAGACAATATCACCTTCTGTTATTCCTGTTGGTCTGTCTGTCAGACAATATCACCTGCTGTTATTCCTGTTGATCTGTCAGACAATATCACCTTCTGTTATTCCTGTTGGTCTGTCTGTCAGACAATATCACCTGCTGTTATTCCTGTTGATCTGTCTGTCAGACAATATCACCTGCTGTTATTCCTGTTGATCTGTCTGTCAGACAATATCACCTGCTTTTATTCCTGTTGATCTGTCTGTCAGACAATATCACCTGCTTTTATTCCTGTTGATCTGTCTGTCAGACAATATCACCTTCTGTTATTCCTGTTGATCTGTCTGTCAGACAATATCACCTGCTGTTATTCCTGTTGGTCTGTCTGTCAGACAATATCACCTGCTGTTATTCCTGTTGATCTGTCTGTCAGACAATATCACCTGCTTTTATTCCTGTTGATCTGTCTGTCAGACAATATCACCTGCTTTTATTCCTGTTGATCTGTCTGTCAGACAATATCACCTGCTTTTATTCCTGTTGATCTGTCAGACAATATCACCTTCTGTTATTCCTGTTGGTCTGTCAGACAATATCACCTTCTGTTATTCCTGTTGATCTGTCTGTCAGACAATATCACCTGCTTTTATTCCTGTTGATCTGTCTGTCAGACAATATCACCTGCTTTTATTCCTGTTGGTCTGTCAGACAATATCACCTGCTTTTATTCCTGTTGGTCTGTCCATCTGTCTGTCAGACATGATCACCTTCTGTTATTCCTGTCTGTGTGTGTGTGTCTGTGTGTGTGTGTGGAACGTTACTAGGTCTTAAAACCCCTTGACAGTACTGTGAAACTAGGCCAGGAGCACCAACATTGAGTAATTAAGGCAAATATACATTTAGTCTTAAACTGTCCATCCTAAAACAGATGGATAAGGGGACTTCGAAAACATCTACCATTAAAGTCTTAAGATATTAGAAATGCCTCTTAACACAATGTTGACGTAAAGACCTCTTGTCAACTAATATCAACACTTTTTTCTGCCTGTTGTAAGTTTGAGACTTTGCCTTGTGCTTTGAAATTCCGTTACCAAAAACACACATCTGCCAGGTATTTTCCAATTTCTCTCCCTCATGAGGGAGGATAATGAAAGTTTAGAGAAGTAACAAGTGACGGTAGACCTATCAATTAGTTAATGTTTTTACAGATATCACATTTTGTTATTGAGTGATTAATACTTGAAATTCCATTACCAAATCAGTAAATGGAATTTCTGCATTTGAATTGGTTACAATGGGGAAATTCTAGTAGTCACAAAGAACAGTTGTGTTCACAAATCTGGACAGTAGAGTACGGTAAAGAAAAGTACTATAGTTCAGGTTTGGTCTTGTTTGGGGGCAGAGCTCATTTAAAATAATAGTCTGTGTAGAATAATACCCAGATATGCGAAGGAGGATAGTGCATATTTCTACCTTTTGTGTACCTATTTAGGATACATCACCATGAAGAGAATGACATTCATATCCATAATTGTGTAGTACAGATCAGGGATCCATGATGTAATTCCGTTACTGCAATTCCGTTACCGGGTTTAAATCCATATCACTTACTGTAGTTCAATAATCAAAATACTTAATTTTTTCAAAGTGTCATCATGGCAGGGCTGACACTTATTTCTGCAGACATTGTTGAATCTTAATTCAGAGCAGATATTTAAATGTTTTTACCAGAACTCTGTTACCAAACGTTGCATCTGCACAGTTCTTCCAGTAAATGTGTTTTTGTAAAATGTTCTGGTTTGTTCAACTTTTTGGTTTGGCATACATTTTAAGTGAAAAATCTGAGTCTCAGCGCAATTCCATGTCTGTGGAATTGCCCATAGAACATTGTAATGTTGTCCTACCCAAAACTCTGCAGATATCTGTTTATATCAGTGTGTATCTTATCTGGTACTTGACTGTAGATATCTCTACATATCAGCTGGCTGGCTATCTGTTGTCCTAGGGCACGGTTTTGTTTTACAGCTAACGACACACTACTATGATGTTGAGCTGTGGGCTAGTTGCAGACAGTGTCATTAAGTAGCAGGTTGGTTATCTGAGCGTGTTGAGGTCAGGTCAGCACACGGATACTAGATGAACAGTTAAATGGAGCTTGTTGTTTCAACAGCAGAGGGTGAGTGGTCTGAGGGTGAGTGGTCTGAGGGTGAGTGGTCTGAGGGTGAGTGGTCTGAGGGTGAGTGGTCTGAGGGTGAGTGGTCTGAGGGTGAGTGGTCTGAGGGTGAGTGGTCTGAGGGTGAGTGGTCTGAGGGTGAGTGGTCTGAGGGTGAGTGGTCTGAGGGTGAGTGGTCTGAGGGTGAGTGGTCTGAGGGTGAGTGGTCTGAGGTTTGGCTGCTTCTATTGGTCATGAGATGACTGTTTTTGTCTAGAGAAGGCACACCATCCTCTGACCCCTCTTTCTCTGTCCGTCTCTCCCTCTCTCTGTGAGGCTAAAGATGATGGAGATTAAAGATGACCGATTTTCTCTCCCACAGACAGACAGACAAACAGAAACAGAAGGGTTAGGTGATTGTGTGTCTGCTCTGGGAGATTTGTTGTCTTGCCTGTCTGGAGTTGACAAAAACACTACATTTGTAAGAAGGATGAACACAACACTGTCATGCCCCCCCCCCCCCCCCCCCCCCGTCAATCCATCATTATGGTTGTGGTTAGGACTTAGTGGACTGATACAAGTAATGACAGATTTGTTAATGTCTCCTCTTCCCCACCCTCTCTCTCTTTCTCTCTCCCTCCTTTCTCTCTCTCCTCTCTCTCTCTCTCTCTCTCTCTCTTTCTCTCTCTCCTCTCTCTCTCCCTCCTCTCTCTCCTTCTCTCTCTCCTTTTGTCTCTCTCTCCCTCTGTAGATGACAGCCAGTTTGAGATGGACATCTGAGCAGCAGCTCATTGCCTCCTGTGGAGAGAACTGTTTTATCTTATATTCTGACGTCTGATTGGTCCTTTACTACCAGCATGCGTCACATTCACCTTCTTCAACTTCCTTTTTTAAAAACTTTTTGTTGTTGAGGAAACCCCCCAAAATAAAGAGAATGGGGATATGTTGATCCCTGTGTTAGAACTTTTTGTAGCACCAGTGTATTAAGCGCAGAATGCGTCAATGGTTGCAGATTAGTGTCTGAGCTGCAAGGTTGGAAGAAGCAATACATTTGTGTTTGTTGGACTGTTTTTGATTTGTACATAAGAGTACGGTACTTTGTATTTTTTAAAAGGAGAGAAATGTACGAGATTTTACATGAAACATACAGGGACGGCGGGATTGGTCAAAACGGCAGAGTTGCTGCTTGATTTTGGAGGGGCTGCTGGGCCTATGAGGGGTCACCATGTCTGACCCTGGCATAAGGTTAAAGGTCAGAGGTTGGGGGTGACTGTTGGACAGGCTCTTCCATGCGTCTACCTGTGGAGGAGGAACTGAAATGTATCAAAGTTCAAAATAAAAATAAGTATAAAACCTAAACTTGAGTTCAGTCATGTTCTTGTTTGTTTCCTCATGTGGTCCCTATTTTCAAACTATGCCAGAAAGCCATGTGTAAATACAGCAAGTTCACCATGTCATTACTTTAAATATATACACACACACACAAAACAAAATTATCTGCCTCGCTCTCTTAAATCAAAGGATTTAATGAAATGAGTACTCTACTTGCTACTGATGGCTGGCTTTCATTTTCAGATGTAAATAGAGACTCCCATGACTGTACTTATACTATGGTATGCATGTTCTGATTGCTAGTCTGGTGCCTCAGCATGTTCTGACCGGGTTAATGTATGTCGCTATGTTAGTCTGTCTCCACTATGTGCCCTCAGCATTACCCTAGTCTAATCAGCATAACAATCTAGAACCATGTTTCCATCAAACCTTTATTAAAAAACCCACAACAGGCCTGATGGAAACAGCAAATTTGTCGGTAAAATGTCCAAATTCAGACAAAACAAAATACGGTATACAAGGTGGGATCTTTTTGTGTCTGTAAAATGAATTATGCACGAAATGGCGGTGAAAATATTATATATTGATGTAAATTGGAATCACGTGAAAATATTGTGTGGTTCAACCACTACGACTTTGGGAAACCATGCAGTTTATAGGTTACATATGAAATACGTTTTGAACTTCACAGGGAGGTGAAAGTGCACGGTGATGAGTTTGATGCTCTTTTCAATACATATCGAGGGTCTTATTCTGGTGACATGATCATCTATGCTTGGCAGCTGTTTGACAATTTAAAAATAATCTTGCTCTTTTGTCCACAATAATACCTGCGCTCTATTTGCGAGTGCAAGTTTGTATGGAAACCTAGCTTGTACACAGTCTTAGCGCAAACCACCAATAAACGGGTGGGTTGTTTAGAAACAAAACTGAGGCGCCTGAAACTATAGGGCAAAAACAGACGAGGTTAGCTTAGATTGAACAGTTTACATGTTATCGTCCAATGTTTATTTAAAACATAAATGAAGTTGCACAATGAGCACTTGTCTCTCAAATACATAGTTCCGGTTGTTGATTAGCAAATTTCTGCCATATTAGAGCAATTTTTTTGCCATATTAGCATAGACGTGACATCAGTCAATTTAAGACGTGGTGTCAAGAACAAGATCAAACGACCTGAACAAGCCACTTACAATGGCAGCCTTTTGTGATTTGTTGCTAGCTACGGTATCTGACTGTTCAGAATCACAACGTACGACCTTCTGCCCCTTTGAAGTGCGAGCATCGTTTTGATGACGTGGGTCAGCTAAACCGTCTGAAATAGGGTATTACATCATCGTAGAAAAGTAGGAATTTAAAGCAGGACACATGGATTTCATACAATGCTGTCTGGTTTTTAGTTTTGGTACAATGTGTTGCATAATTTGAAATACTGCACGTGTAGCCTACACATTTTCTTGAATGGTTTCCAAAAGTCTGCCATTAAAGCAAAACTTAACTCCACAATGTACCCAGTGTATAAAGTAGGCAGTATTGAGTAGTCATTACATTGGGTAATCTCTCACACTAGACTCTCTCACACTAGACCACGCCACCCCTCTCTCTCACACTAGACCACGCCACCCCTCTCTCTCACACTAGACCACGCC
The DNA here is from genome assembly GCF_016432855.1 of Salvelinus namaycush. Lineage (NCBI taxonomy): Eukaryota > Metazoa > Chordata > Actinopteri > Salmoniformes > Salmonidae > Salvelinus > Salvelinus namaycush. The sequence continues at coordinate 8,126,112 of NC_052311.1, read as the reverse complement.
ACCCCTCTCTCTCACACTAGACCACGCCACCCCTCTCTCTCACACTAGACCACGCCACCCCTCTCTCTCACACTAGACCACGCCACCCCTCTCTCTCACACTAGACCACGCCACCCCTCTCTCTCACACTAGACCACGCCACCCCTCTCTCTCACACTAGACCACGCCACCCCTCTCTCTCACTAGACCACGCCACCCCTCTCTCACACTAGACCACGCCACCCCTCTCTCTCACACTAGACCACGCCACCCGTCTCTCTCACACTAGACCACGCCACCCCTCTCTCACACTAGACCACGCCACCCCTCTCTCTCACACTAGACCACGCCACCCCTCTCTCTCACACTAGACCACGCCACCCCTCTCTCACACTAGACCACGCCACCCTTCTCTCACACTAGACCACGCCACCCCTCTCTCTCACACTAGACCACGCCACCCCTCTCTCTCTCTCTCACACTAGACCATGCCACCCCTCTCTTTCTCTCTCTCACACTAGACCACGCCACCCCTCTCTCTCTCTCTCTCTCTCTCACACTAGACCACGCCACCCCTCTCTCTCTCTCTCTCACACTAGACCACGCCACCCCTCTCTCTCTTTCTCTCACACTAGACCACGCCATCCCTCTTTCTCTCACACTAGACCACGCCACCCCTCACACTAGACCACACCACCCCTCTCTCTCACACTAGACCACACCACCCCTCTCTCTCACACTAGACCACGCCACCCCTCACACTAGACCACACCACCCCTCTCTCTCACACTAGACCACGCCACCCCTCCCTCACTCACACACTAGTCCATGCCACCACTCACTCACTCACTCACACACTAGTCCACGCCACCCATCTAAACAGAAGTTTAGCACGTGAACATGAAGCCCTGGGTGTCCTGTGGAGCAGGCTGTAGCAGCAGCTTACTATAGAGTCATGGAATAATGTTTAGGATGTATTACCCAACATATGGCTCCGATTAGTGGGGGAACAAGATGTTTTTTCCCTAAAAAGGAAACTGCTCTCATTCTTTCCAAATGAAGTAAAGTCAACACTGATGATGGATCAGTTCAGGGTAGCGATTTTGGCTCTTTATTACATAGATGTATAATAAGGATATTTGGTAGCTAACTCTTTATTTGAACTGTATGTTATAACAGCATCATACTGTCATAAACACGACATTGCAGATGCTTATACAGTTGAGTCACCGTTCATTCAGTATTCATACGTGCCCCGTGCAGAACCTGATCTCACCTGGCAGCACCTAGAAGGGTTCTGAAGACACCCAGGTGAACTGGAAGCACAACCCAGTGGACAGTGTCCAGTACTGGTTCTGGTTCAGGGCTACAGTGGATACACAGATTATCTGGAGGTGAAAGATATGAGGCCAGCCAGACTCAGCTACCCTCCTATTACCAGACTGAAGAAAAGATGAACAATAATACAAAAATAAAAAAACAGAAATGTATACAGACCAAAGTACATAAACCTAACGAACTTAAACAAATGAAAGAGTGGTTTGTTCTGAGCCAATAAAGAATCTTCCAAGAAAAATAAGCAAATGAAAAATGAAAATTAAATCGGGGGCATATCAGTTGGGTCATAATAAAACAATTTCAGTTTCCAAATAAACATTAAAAGTGGTTTCCCTTAAAGGATTCTAAATCAAACCAAAATCTTCTGACATAAGAGCAGTCAGTTTCTGGGTCACAACCACGACACACATTTGTCATCAATAACAATTTTAAATCTGTGTACAGTAAAGGTCTTTACCGGGTACTCTGTGAATGAGTTTGTATGATGCTTCTTTCACCTTATTAGATATACAGTATTTGCCAGACAACAACAAAAACTTGTCCCAGGACTGCATTCCAGTACATTCTAGCAGCAGTAATAGTAACACATTTAGAGTATAAAGAAATGTAAATTCCTTCATGCTGAATTGAGGCTACAAATTCCTCAAAAGTTGCACTTGGAGAACTGCTATATTGTCCTAGAAGAGGAACAGCACCTCTAGGGACAGCACCAACAACTATTTGAAACTCCTCAGGAGTGATTGGAACATTGTGTGTTCTCATGAAGTCTGGATAGTTGTATAGTTGTCCATGGTTATTTAATAATTGTTGATAATGCTGTTGTCAAACCACTTCTGGAAAAACAAACATTTGTTTTTTTATCTTGTCTTTATTATTCAGAAAGTATTCACACCCCTTGATTTTTTTCACAAATCCTGAATTTAAAAATCTATACGATTTTAGATTTTTTTTGGCACTGGCCTACACACAACACCCAAAAATGTCAAAGTGGAATTATGTTTTTTTTTTTTTTTATGAAAAGCTGTTAAGTCTTTAGTCAATAAGTATTCAACCCCTTGTTATGGCAAGCCTAAATAAGTTCAGGAGTAAAAACCTGTGTGCAATAATAGTGTTTAACAGGATTTTTGAATGACTACCTCTGTACCCCACACATTCATTATCTGTAAGTTTCCTCAGTTTAGCAATGATTTTCTAACACAGATTCAACCACAAAGACCAGGGAGGTTTTCCAATGCCTCGCAAAGAAGGGCACCTATTGGTAGATGGGTTAAAAAAAAGCAGAAATTGAATATCCCTTTGAGCATGGTGAAGTTATTAATTACACTTTGGATGGTGTATCAATACACCCAGTCACTACAAAGATACAGGCGTCCTTCCTAACTCAGTTGCCGGAGAGGAAGGAAACCACTCAGGGATTTCACCTTGTCACAGAGTTTAATCGCTGTGATAGGACAAAACTAGAAAGTTGTAGTTACTCCACAATACTAACCTAATTGAAAGACTGAAAAGAAGGAAGCCTGTACAGAATACAAATATTCAAAAACATTCATCCTGTTTGCAATAAGGCCCTAAAATAAAACTGCAAAGAAACGATGTCCTAAATAAAAACACTATGTTTGCGGCAAGTCCAACAAAACACATCACTGAGTACCACTCTTCATATTTTCAAGCATGGTGGTGGCTGCATCATGTTATGGGTATGCTTCTCAATGCTTGGCAATGACTAGGACGTTTTTTAGGATAAAAAGAAATGGAATAGAGCAAAGAACAGTCAAAATCCTAGAGGAAACCTTGGTTTTAGTCTGCTTTCCAACAGACACTGGGAGACAAATTCACTTTTCAGCAGGACAATAACCTAAAACACAAGGCCAAATAAACACTGAAGTTGCTTACCGAGACTATATTGAATCTTCCTGAGTGGCTGAGTTTTGACTGTAACTAGGCCACTCTATGGCAAGACTTGAACATGGCTGTCTAGCAATGATCAACAACTAACTTGACAGCGCTTGAAGAATTTTTTAAATAATAATTTGCAAATATTGTACAATCCAGGTGTACGAAGCTTTAGAGACTTACCCAGAAAGACTCACAGCTGTAATCGCTGTAACAGGTGATTCTAACATCTTTGTTTCAGGGGTGTGAATACTTGTGTAAATTTGATATTTTTGATCATGTAGTGTATGTGGACACCTGCTCGTTGAACATCTAATTCCAAAATCATGTGCATTAATATGGAGTTTGTCCCCCCCTTGCTGCTATAACAGCCTCCACTCTTCTAGGAAGGCTTTCCACAGATTATTTTTTACATGGTATGCGCTTCAGCATTCAGCGATCACTCTTCTGTGAGCTTGTGGCCTACCATTTCCCGGCTGAGCCGTTGTTGCTCCTAGACGTTTCCGCTTCACAATAACAACACTTACAGTTGACCGGGGCAGCTCTAGCAGGGCAGCTCTACCAGGGCAGCTCTACCAGGGCAGAAATTTGATGAACTGACTTGTTGAAAAGGTGGCATCCTATGACGGTGCCACGTTAAAAGTCACTGAGCTCTTCAGTACGGTCATTCTACTGCCAATGTTTGTCAATGCAGATTGCATGGCTGTGTACTCGATTTTTATACACCTGTCAGCAACGGTTGTGGCTGAAATAGGCGAGTCCACTAATTTGAAGGGGTGTCCACATACTTTTGTATATATAATGTGTTTATTTAATTTTCAATATATTTGTAAACATTTGTAAAAACATGTTTTCACCTTGTCAGTATGAAGTATTGTGTGCAGATGGGTAAGAGAAAACAATATTTAATACATTTAGAATTCGTGGGTGGGCGGATCAACTCAATATTGTTTTGTACACTCAAGTGTATACTGCAACGGTATTGGATGTTCCCCAAGCAACACTTAAAGACATACAGTACTTTATAAGACTTGTACAGGGAAATGATGTTTGAGAGGAATGAAGAATTCAGTTTTATCATCCTATTAGATGGTGTGTGCGCATCAAGGATAAAAAGTACCCTTATAATTATATTAGGATGATACAGTATCAAGCCTGCTTTTCCTCCTGCAAAGTATACTGGAATTCTACATAAAGTATTCGTGTCACTAACAAAGTCCGTGGTGTCTTTTAAAATGATTCCCTTCATTTATCCAGTTAACCAGGATATATCAAGATTTTAAATGTATGTCGATGAAAGTGTGTTTTTTCAAATTGAAAATGAAAGTATAAGTCATTTATTCAGTCTTTATTATGATTTGTAAATATTTTATACATAACTGTAAGTGGGCTAAAGAAAAGCCAAGATTCTTACTTTTTCAAATTGAACTTAAAAATTACTTTTAAATGCTCCATAAATAAAACAAATGTAAAGCGAACCCTAAATGCCTGTGAAGCCTTACGTATTTTTTGTTTAAATGTGTATACCTGTGTATAAAGTTGTTATTTTGTTTGTATACTGTGTTGTAAAGTATGACTGTATGTTTTGTTATATTTGTTGTTAATAAAAATAGAAGAAACTATAGTGGAATCAGAGGTTTGCCTTCAAAATAAAAATCCCCCATTGAAATTGATGCAAACTAAATAAAATAGTGGAATCATGCCACAAATGGACTGGATAATGATAAACCAGGTTGGAAATGTTGCTATATAAATCCAATAAAAGACAATTATTAGTTCATTTGACCCCCAAAAATGTAAAATCTGTTGAAATCGCACTGTGGATGTATTTGAAATCAGAATTGCGTTGGGGGTATACTTCTATGCACTGTACATGAAACGGGGCATCAGCCTACTCAGTGACACTCACCGAACACGACTGTGTAGAGTTTACATAAATATTAGCATCTTAGCTCTTATTGTGGGACTCTGAAACCACTGAAATGAGCGACATTAAGCTCACCAGTCAACCCACAGTGAGCTCCAGAAGTATTGGGACAGTGACACATTTTTTGTTGTTTTGGCTCTGTACTCCTGCACTTCTGATTTGAGGTTAAAGTGTCAGCTTTAATTTGAGGATATTTTCATTCATATCGGGTGAACTGTTTAGAAATTACATATGTGTTATGTGTACTAAAGTAGTAAAAAGTGAAATATTTGGTCCCATATTCATAGCATGCAATGACTATATCAAACTTTTGACTTTAGAAGTTTGTTGGATGCATTTGCTATTTGTTTTGTTTCAGATTATTTTGTGCCCAATAGAAATGAATGGTACATAATGTATTGTGTCATTTTGGAGTCACTTTTATTGTAAATAAGAATAGAATGTTTCTAAACACTCCTACATTAATGCAAATGATCGCGGATTATCCTGAAGGAATCATGATTAATGATGAGTGAGAAAGTAACAGAGCCCCCCCCCCCCCCCCCCCCCCCCCCCCCCAGAAAATGCTAACCTTCCCTGCTAACCTAACTTTGTCACTCATCATTATTCATGATACAGGTCTAGACCAGGCTAACCTCCACATACAGTATGATACAGGTCTAGACCAGGCTAGCCTCCACATACAGTATGATACAGGTCTAGACCAGGCTAGCCTCCACATACAGTATGATACAGGTCTAGACCAGGCTAGCCT
>NC_052311.1:8105221-8115221 GCF_016432855.1 Salvelinus namaycush | reverse complement strand
GTGGGAAAGTTGTTGTTCTACAGTACAGTGTTAATAGTGGGAAAGTTGTTGTCCTACAGTACAGCGTTAATAGTGGGAAAGTTGTTGTTCTACAGTACAGCGTTAATAGTGGGAAAGTTGTTGTTCTACAGTACAGCGTTAATAGTGGGAAAGTTGTTGTTTTACAGTACAGCGTTAATAGTGGGAAAGTTGTTGTTTTACAGTACAGCGTTAATAGTGGGAAAGTTGTTGTTCTACAGTACAGCGTTAATAGTGGGAAAGTTGTAGTTCTACAGTACAGCGTTAATAGTGGGAAAGTTGTTGTCCTACAGTACAGCGTTAATAGTGGGAAAGTTGTTGTTCTACAGTACAGCGTTAATAGTGGGAAAGTTGTTGTCCTACAGTACATCGTTAATAGTGGGAAAGTTGTTGTTCTACAGTACAGCGTTAATAGTGGGAAAGTTGTTGTTTTACAGTACAGCGTTAATAGTGGGAAAGTTGTTGTTTTACAGTACAGTGTTAATAGTGGGAAAGTTGTTGTTTTACAGTACAGCGTTAATAGTGGGAAAGTTGTTGTTTTACAGTACAGCGTTAATAGTGGGAAAGTTGTTGTCCTACAGTACAGCGTTAATAGTGGGAAAGTTGTTGTTCTACAGTACAGCGTTAATAGTGGGAAAGTTGTTGTTTTACAGTACAGCGTTAATAGTGGGAAAGTTGTTGTTCTACAGTACAGCGTTAATAGTGGGAAAGTTGTTGTTCTACAGTACAGCGTTAATAGTGGAAAGTTGTTGTTTTACAGTACAGCGTTAATAGTGGGAAAGTTGTTGTCCTACAGTACAGCGTTAATAGTGGGAAAGTTGTTGTTTTACAGTACAGCGTTAATAGTGGGAAAGTTGTTGTTCTACAGTACAGCGTTAATAGTGGGAAAGTTGTTGTCCTACAGTACAGCGTTAATAGTGGGAAAGTTGTTGTTTTACAGTACAGCGTTAATAGTGGGAAAGTTGTTGTTTTACAGTACAGCGTTAATAGTGGGAAAGTTGTTGTCCTACAGTACAGCGTTAATAGTGGGAAAGTTGTTGTCCTACAGTACAGTGTTAATAGTGGGAAAGTTGTTGTCCTACAGTACAGCGTTAATAGTGGGAAAGTTGTTGTTTTACAGTACAGCGTTAATAGTGGGAAAGTTGTTGTTCTACAGTACAGCGTTAATAGTGGGAAAGTTGTTGTTCTACAGTACAGCGTTAATAGTGGGAAAGTTGTTGTTTTACAGTACAGCGTTAATAGTGGGAAGTTGATGTTTTACAGTACAGCGTTAATAGTGGGAAAGTTGATGTTTTACAGTACAGCGTTAATAGTGGGAAAGTTGTTGTTCTACAGTACAGCGTTAATAGTGGGAAAGTTGTTGTCCTACAGTACAGCGTTAATAGGGAAAGTTGTTGTTTTACATGTACAGCGTTAATAGGGAAAGTTGTTGTTTACAGTACCAGAGAATATGGAAAGTGGGTGTTCTACATTACCGCGCAAGATTGGGAAAGTTGTGTGTTAAAGTTTACAGCCGTAATAGTGGGAAGTGAGTGTTACAGTACAGCGTAATAGTGCGGAAAGTTAGTTTAAAGTACAGCGCTAATAGTGGGAAAGTTGCTGTTACAGTGCCCCTTCAACCTCAGGAGGCTGACGAATTTGGCTCTTAAGACCCTCAGAAACTTGTTACAGGTCACAATTGAGAGCATCCTGTCGGGCTTTTCACCCGCCTGGTCTGGCAATTGCACCGCACTGCACCGCAGGCTCTCCAGAAGGTGGTACGGTCCGCCCAGTGCATCGGGGCACACTGCCCTGCTTCAGGGGACACCAACCGCACCCGATGTCACAGGGAGGCCAAAGATCATCATGACAACAACCACCTGAGCCACGGCCTGTCACGCCCGCTATCATCCAAAGTTGAGGTCAGTACAGTCCATCAAGCGGACTGGAGAGACTGAAAAACAGCTAGCCTCTCAAGCCATCAGACTGTTATCATAGCCCTCGCTAGCCGGCACCACGGGCTACGCCAAATCCCTGCACCTTAGAGGCTGCCTGCCCTATATACATAACATGTAATCACTGGCCATTTAATAATGTAACACTAGTCGACTTTACTAAAATGTTTTACATACTGCTTTACACATCTCATATGTATATGCTGTTATTCTATTCTACTGTATTTAGTCCCATGCCCTCCAACATTGCTCGAACTAATAGTTTATATATTACTTAATCCAATTCTTTTACTTTTAGATTGTGTATTGTTAGATACTCCTTGCACTGTTGGATTGAGGAACAAAGCATTCGCACCACATGTGTAATGTGACCATAACAATTTGATTTGAATTTGATACTGATTATTGTACTGCAATGTTTGAGGATCTAGCACCCAAGCATTACACTGCACTGTTATCCCTTCTGTAAACTGTTACGGTGTTATGAATAAAATTTGATTCGATTTGATAGCCGGTTTTATGTTTTTTTAATGTTGATCTCCATCAATGCTACTTGCTGACTTATTGTAAGTGCTGATATTATATCCAGGCCTTTGACGTATACTGTTACGGTCTTCAGAGGCCACGATAGGTCCACTGGTCCTCCTGATTTGTGCTGTTCACATACTGTAGGAATCAATGAACCATAATTTCTTATTGTTTGAGCTGTAAGTGGTTTTGCTGCAGAAAGATGTTCAGTAAGCCTGTAAAATCACATGGCATCATTGCGGAATTAAACTTTTGGGAAATGATTGGCTCGAAAGACACTTAACCTTGATTACACAGTACAGTTTCTACAGTGTGGATTTGAATGCTCGCGTGTGTGCATGTCCCCTAATGAATGGACAAACATCTGGTCTGAGACATCGATATTCTTTCCCCTTGGAGGACTTTCCCTGTTTTTATATTTGCTGAGATTCTTATCGTACTATGAATTGGAGATATAAAGCAGCATGTCGTTGCTAAACAGTGGCACCCACACACTGCGGACTTGATCTGGTGCTTAGGGAGGGTGGTTCCCTGGGTAGTAAGTCGGCTTATGTGTCTGGTGTGTGTGCGTGTTTGTTTGTTTTGTTGGTGTGCGAGAGAGAGAGAAGAGAGAGAGAGTCAAAGAGACAGGAAAGAAGAAAGAGAAATATAATAATATACAGACCAGTCAAAGGTTTGGACACACCTACTCATTCAAGGGTTTTTTCTTTACATTTTAACTATTTGTAGAATAATAATTGTATAGTAATAGTGAAGACATCAAAACTTTAAACACACATATGGAATCATGTAGTAAGCAAGAAAGTGTTAACAAATCAAAATATATTTGAGATTCTCAAAGTAGCCCCCCCCCCCCCCTTTTGCCTTGATGACAGCTTGCACACTCTTGAGAGAGACCAAGTGGCGATGCAGAGGTGTGTCACATTCAAATCAAGCCCCTCGTCTCCATTTACCCTCCTCGCTGTTCCCTCCATTCTCATCACTCTCGTATGCTGGGGAGAGAACCTACCCACGACACCTAAGCTGATTGCTGTGTGAGGCTGAAGTTCAATGACACTCAGTTATCACCATCACTATGGTGTTGAATCTACACCACATTTTTTTATTCTAGTTCTCCTTGCACCAGTATACTCGACATGCAGAGTAGGCCCTGGGCATAACCTAACAGGTCCGGGTTCTCACTTACTGTTGAGGGTTGGAAATCGTAGAATACACAAGGTGCATTTTTGAAATTTGGTATACATTAGCATTCTTCTCTTTTAATATCATTCACTACAGACACTCATCAGCCCATATCAGCTACTTTAAAAAAAAATTGATAAGTTTTAGTCTGGCCAGCCTCCTGTCACTACATGAAACCAAAAGTATGTGGACATCTGGCTCGTTAAACATCTAATTCCAAAATCATGGTCATTAATATGAATTTGGTCCTTCCTGCTCCTATAACATGCCTCCCTCTTCTGAAAGGCTTCCACTAGATGTTGAACATTGCTGCGGGCCTTGCTTCCATTCAGCCCCAATAGCATTAGTGAGAAGTCGGGCAATGATGTTTGGGCGATTAGACTTTGCTTTCAGTCGGCGTTCCAATTCTCTCAAAGGTGTTCGATGGAGTGAGGTCAGGTCTTCTGTACGGGGCCAGTGGAAGTTCTCACCCGATCTTGATGACAAACCATTCTGTATGGACCTCGCTTTGTGCGCGTGAGGTCATTGTCATTGTTCATGCTAAACAGGAAAGGGCTTCCCAAACTGTTTGCCGAAAAACTTGAATCACAGAAATCGTCCTAGAATGTCATTGTATTCTGAGCATTAAATTTTCCTTCACTGTAACTAAGGGGCCTAGCCCGAACCATGGAAAAAAACAGTCCCACCATTCCTCCTCCTCACCAACTTCACAGCTAGGCCTATGGCATTCGCCAAGGTTATTCATCCTCGCGGAACTACCGATGGTGAATCCTGATTTCATCGCTCCAGAGAACTCCAGAATTTCCAACTGCTCCAGAGTCCAATGGTGGCTAGCTTTAACACACGCCAGCCGATGCTTGGCATGCGCATGTTGATCTAGGCTTGTGGTGCGCTGCTCGGTCATGAAGCCCGTTTTCAATGAAGGCTCCGCCGAACAGTTCTTTGTTTTAACATTGCTTCCAGAGGCAGTTTGAAACTCGGTAAGTGAGTGTTTACAACCGAGGACAGGAGATTTTTTATGCGCTTCGTGCTTCAGCACTCGACGCCGTACCCGTTCTGTGAGCTTGTGTGGCCTACCACTTCATGGCTGAGCCTTTGTTGCTCCTACATTTCCACGTCAACATAACTAGCCACTTTAACTATGCGCTATGTTTATATACGACCTACATTACTCATCTCATATGTATATACTGTACTCTATAACCATCTACTGCATCTTGCCTATGCCGTTCTGGTACCATCACTCATTCATATATCTTTATGTACATATTCTTTATCCCTTTACACTTGTGTGTAAAGGTAGTAGCTGTGGATTGTTAGGTTAGATTCTCGTTGTTTAGTACTGCATTGTCGGAACTAGAAGCACAAGCATTTAGCTACACTCGATGTAACCACTGCTAACCATGTGTATTTGGACAGTAAGAATTTGATTTGATTTGACTTACAGTTGTCCGGGGCAGCTCTAATCAGGCAAGAGATTTGACGAACTGACTTCTATGTGGAGGTCACTAAACTCTTCAGTAAGGCCATTCTACTGCCCAATTTTGTCTATGGAGATTGCAATGGCGCATGCTCTATTTAATACACCTAGCAGCATGGGTGGTGCTGAAATAGCCAAATCCACTCATTTGAAGGGTTTACATATTCTTTTGTATATATAGTGTATGAGAACACACGAACAGAGGTTCTGATTGAAAAGACAGTATAGGAAAAAGAATATTTGAATTCTACCGCCTGGCCATCCATCCTGCATTCATGGTTGTCATTAATTCCCTAGGAAATATGGTTACATTGGTTTAAAACAATGAGTCACTGCAATCAGTGAGTGTTAATTGATAAATATTGTTTTGACTTGAGCTGGGCTGACAGATGTTTTTCAGATGGAGATATGCATCTGTCCCTTCACATCCCAGCCTTGTACCCGTCCTCCACCACCACACACACACGCCTTCTAGTGCTGCTGGTTGTAGTTCACAGATGGACCCCCTTCCCTAATCCTCCCTCGTGAAGAACAGCTGCTAGGCTTGTATAGACTTCGGGTGGGGTGGGGGACAATGCAAGGGCAAGCATTCAAACAGGGTGTCACGCACCTGACCTTAGTTATCTTTGTTTTCTTTATTATTTTGAATTATGTCGGGTGTGACGAGGGGTAAGTGGGAAGTTGTTGTTCTAACAGTACATAGCGTTAATAGTGGAAGTTGTTGTTCTACAGTAACAGCGTTAATAGTGGGAAAGTTGTTGTTTTACAGTACAGCGTTAATAGTGGAAAGTTGTTGTTCTACAGTACACAGCGTTAAATAGTGGGAAAGTGTTGTTCTACATACAGCGTTAATAGTTGGAAAGTTGTTGTTTACAGTACAGCGTTAATAGTGGGAAAGTTGTTGTTCTACAGTACAGCGTTAATAGTGGGAAAGTTTGTTGTCCTACAGTACAGCTTAATAGTGGGAAAGTTGTGTTTTTAACAGTACAGCGTTATAGTGGAAGTTGTTGTTCTACAGTACAGCGTTAATAGTGGGAAAAGTTGTTGTCTATCAGTACAGCGTTAATAGTGGGAAAGTTGTTGTTCTACAGTACAGCGTTAATAGTGGGAAAGTGTTTGTTTACAGTACAGCGTTAATATGGGAAAGTTGTTGTTTACAGTACAAGCGTTAATAGGGAATGTTGTTGTTTACGTACAGCGTTATAGTGGGAAGTTGTTGTTCCTACAGTACAGCGTTAATAGTGGGAAAGTTGTTGTTTTACGTAAAGCGTTAATAGTTGAAAGTTGTTGTTTACATGTACAGCGTTAATAGTGGGAAAGTTGTTTTACGTAACAGCGTTAATAGTGGGAAAGTTGTTGTCCTACAGTACACGTTAATAGTGGGAAAGTTTGTTGTCCTACAGTACAGCGTTAATATGGGGAAAGTTTGTGTTTTACAGTACAGCGTTAATAGTGGGAAAGTTTGTTTTTCTACAGTACAGCGTTAAATAGTGGGAAAGTTGTTGTTTTTACAGGGGTACAAGCGTTAATAGTGGGAAAGTTGTTGTTTTCAGTACAGCGTTAATAGTGGGAAAGTTGTTGTTACGTCACGTATATGGGCATTGTTTTACAGTACAGCGTTAATAGTGGGAAAGTTTGTTGTTCTACAGTACAGCGTTAATAGTGGTACAAGTTGTTGTTCTACAGTACGCGTAATACTGGGAACAGTTGTTGTTTTTACAGTACAGCGTTAATAGTGGGAAAGTTGTTGTTCTAACAGTAAGCGTTAATATGGGAAAGTGTTGTTCTACAGTAAGCAGCGTTAATATGGGAAAGTTGTTGTCCTACAGTACAGCGTTAATAGTGGGAAAGTTGTGTTCCTACAGTACAGCGTTATAGTGGAAAGTTGTTGTTTTACAGTACAGCGTTAATAGTGGAAAGTTGTTTGTTCTAACAGTACAGCGTTAATATGTGGAAAGTTGTTGTTCTACAGTACAGCGTTAATAGTGGACAAGTTTGTTGTCCTACAGTACAGCGTTAATAGTGGGAAAGTTGTTGTTCTACAGTACAGCGTTAATAGTGGGAAGTTGTTGTTCTACAGTACAGCGTTAATAGTGAAGTTGTTGTTCTACAGTACAGCGTAATAGTGGGAAAGTTTTTGTTCTACAGTACAGCGTTAATAGTGGGAAAGTTGTTGTTTTACAGTACAGCGTTAATAGTGGGAAGTGTGTTGTTTAACATACAGCGTTAATAGTGGGAAAGTTGTTGTTTACAGACAGCGTTAATAGTGGGAAAGTTGTTTTTCTACAGTAAGCGTAATAGTGGGAAAGTTGTTGTTCTACAGTACAGCGTTAATATGGGAAAGTTGTTGTTTACGTACAGCGTTAATAGTGGGAAAAGTTGTTGTTTTACAGTACGCGTTAATAGTGGAAAGTTGTTGTCTACAGTACAGCGTTAATAGTGGGAAGAGTTTTGTTCTACAGTACAGCGTTAATAGTGGAAAGTTGTGTTCTACAGTACAGCGTTAATAGTGGGAAAGTGTGTTGTTTTACAGTACAGCGTTAATATGTGGGAAAGTTGTGTTCTACAGTACAGCGTTAATAGTGGGAAGTTGTTGTTCTACAGTAACAAAAAAAAGCGTTAATAGTGGGAAAGTTGTTGTTCTACAGTACAGCGTTATAGTGGGAAAGTTGTTGTTACTTACGGCGTTAATAGTGGAAAGTTGTTGTTCTACAGTACAGCGTTATAGTGGGAAAGTTGTTGTCTACAGTACAGCGTTGATTAATAGTGGGAAAGTTGTTTGTTCTACCATACAGCGTTAATAGTGGGAAAGTTGTTGTTCCTACAGTAGACGTTTAATAGTGGAAAGTTGTTGTCCTACAGTACAAGGCGTTAATAGTGGGAAAGTTGTTGTTTACAGTTACGCGTTAATAGTGGAAAGTTGTTTGTTTTAACAGTAAAAGCGTTAATAGTGGGAAAGTTTGTGTCTCTACATACAGCGTTAATAAGTGGAAAGTTGTTGTCCTACAGTACAGCGTTAATAGTAGGGCAAAGTTTGTTGTTTTTACGTACAGCGTTAATAGTGGGAAAGTTGTTGTTTACAGTACAGCGTTAATAGTGGGAAAGTTGTTGTTCTACAGTACAGCGTTATAGTGGGAAAAGTTGGTTGTTTTATCGTACATGCGTTAATAGTGGGAAGTTGTTGTTTCTACAGTACGAAGCGTTAATAGTGGGAAAGTTGTTGTTCTGACAAGTACAGCTTTCACGTGTTTGACCTGTGTTTTTTGTTGTGTTTAGTTGGTCAGGACGTGAGCTGGGTGGGATTCTATGTTGTGTTGTATATTTGTCTGTTTCTATGTCGCAGCCTATATTGGTTCTCAATCAAGCAGATGGTAATCATTGTCCTGATTGAGGAATCTATATAGGAGGGGCTTGTTTTGTGTTTGGGGATTTGGGGTGTTTGTTTCTGTCTCTGTTGGATTGTCTGTCACAGATAGGTTCTTGTGTCGGTTTTGGCACATTTGTTATTTTGTATTGTTGTTTTAGTGTTATTACTTGTCTTTATTAACATGTTTAAACACTAGCCGGCTGCACTTTGGTCCTCTCCTTCCACCCTGGAGAAAACCGTTACAGTAAACCCGCACCAAATCCGGACCAGCAAGCGTGGCAACGGCAGCAGCAACAGCAGCACGGTACAAGGAGGAATGGACATGGGAGGAGATTCTGGACTGGAGAAGGAACCCTGGCAAGCCAAGGAGGAGTCGCCGTCCCAAAATCGGAGCTGGAGGCTCAAAGCGGAGAGGCGGCCATTATGAGGGCGCTTGCAAGGCAGAGTGTCTGAAACCCTAGAGGCTCACCCCAAAAATTTTTATAACCCAAAAAAATTTCTTGATGGGGGGGGGGGCTAAATGGGGATGTGGCGAAGCCATGGGTTGTACTGAGTCCAACTCCCCGGGCTACCGTGGAGTGAGAGGGCGTCGTACTGGTCAGACACCGTGTTATGCGGTTAAAGCGCTGACGTGGTCCCCAGTACGCGGGCTTAGCCCATGCGGGCTATTCCAACCTTGCGCACCTGGTAGGGCTAAGGTTGGGCATCGAGCCGGGTGTCCATGAGCCTGCCCCAACATATCTTGGGCCACCTTAACGTCTCCTCGGGCCGCGTACATGGCACCAGCCTTACAGGGGTGTCCTGGTTCCCTTGCATAGCCCAGTTCGGGCTATTCCAGACCTCTGCCGCACTGGCAGGGCTAACGTGTGACGCATTTCAGCCTGTTAAGAGTTGGAGAAGGCTCGGGTTCTGCAAGATCGTCGTGTCCTCCTCCACGGTCCCGGTATATTCCGTCCCACCTTCCCGCCCCAGCCCAGTACCGGACCGTGCCTAACACCACGCACCAGGCTTCCAGTGCTCATCCAAGCCCTGTTCCTCCTCACCCGCACTCGCCCTGAGGTGGGTGCCCTCAGCCCGTACCATTTCCGTTCCGGCACACCAACCATCAGCTCTATAGTGCGTCTCAGCCGCCAAGTCTGCCCGTCCTGCCCACGGTGCCTGAACTGCCCCGTCTGCCAACGCCGCCTGCACTGTCTCGTACTGCCCAGCTGCCCGTCTGAGCCATCCGTCTGCCCAGCGCCGTCTGATCATCCGTCTGCCACGCTCGTCTGGCCTCTGTCTGCCCAGCGCCGTCTGAGCCATCCTGTCTGCCCAGCGCCATCTGACCATCCGTCTGCTCCAGCGCCTGTCTGAGTCATCCGTCTGCCTAGCCCGTCTGAGCCATCTGTCTCTACGCCATCTTGAGCCATCGTCTGCCCAGCCGCCACGTTCAACCGTCTCCACGAGCCATTAGACGCCCGTTCTGTCCCGAGCCATTAGCGCCTCCGTTGC